>NW_009633983.1:20322-42452 GCF_000690535.1 Cariama cristata
AGATGTGGGTCAAAGTGAGGAATTTAAGTCACTGGGTTATGTTTACTTTACGTGGCATGAGACAGCACTATGTACTGATACTCGAGTTAGCTTTAAATGTGCCTGTATATCTGTATGGCACAGCATGTAAAGATACTTGCTTATGCCCTGGGAAGTGTAGAGGTCTGTTAGTTCAGTGATCCACTAGTGCTAATTAATTTGATTGCCAGGTTTGTTAGACCTAAACCAGTTATCTTTGCAGAACATTATTCTGCCTCAGATAGATGTGCACTTGAAAGCCTAGCTCAACTTTTCATGCAGAGATTCTGTGTCAGACCTGAAATCGCTGCTGTGCCCATCTTTCCAGGTCTTTTTGTCTTTCTTCAGTATTTTATTTCTGTAGATGTGAGAACTTTGCCTTCTGCAATTCTTCCTCCCCTGTACAGCACTCCAGAAAGAAGATACTGTCTTCTTTCAAATGTATGGGTTTCTCCTGCTTGCTTATAACCCTCAGCTATTCTTTTGGTCTGCTATTATCTATGAACCCTACTCATGGTATTAAATTCTATGTTGAAATTGAGTTTTAATGAGAAATGCTACAGAAAATAAAGATATATTTTAATGTAACAAAGGTGTAAATTATGCGTGTTTTCTCTAGTCTGGCTTTTTGGCTACAGTGAGATGGAAAGAAAGCTTGCACATTCCAGTGCCTAAAGACAGGGAAAGATTCCCAAAACCAGAGAGATGCTACCTGTTTTAAACTGCGTTGAATTATATTCCACAGAAACTAAGAAGTAAACCCGTGAAATGCATTTTACAGTGAGAGCAAAAAGAAATTTGCTTTAATTTATTATGCTCTGATTTATTGGGTCAAGAAGTAAATAGGTTTTAAACAAAACCAAAAAAGAAAGTATGCCTAATCGAGCAGATTTTTTTTTGTCTTGTTGTGGATAAAACATATTCCTTTCCCGTTAAGAGCCTTCTATCCCTGTAAAAGTGTAAATACTAGACTCTGATCTATTGTTGCCCAGGTTCTTTGTTTCTTAGAGACAAAATATTTCCCGAACAGATAAGAGAAACAAGTTTGATTGACAGCTCTTAGCAGAGTCTCATCAGCTGCTGTGCTGACAGCCTGGTGATGCGCACTGTGCTGATGTGGTAGGGACTGACAGGTGATTGACAGCCCAAGACTGTAGAGACAGGAAAGATGAAGCATGCTCAGTAAGAATAATGTGCAGTGTTTATGCAGCACTGCAGAGAATAGGAGCTAGAAAGTTAACTCTTTCAGAGCAAAGTGACACTGTAACACATCATGGATGCAGTTGCCACTGTACAGAAAATTAGAGCTTGTCTACATTTCTCCTCTGTTCACTAAATGCTTTCTGTTCATGGAGGCGCTATATACTGTGAGAAAGGAAAAGCATGAGCTATCACATTTGTAGCTGTAAAAAATTTCATGTGCGGTAGGTGTGATGGAGTCTTCAAAATGGATTTATTTAAGCCTATAGATGTAGAATGTATTTAGAATTTCAGGCACTTTTTATGGGCTTCCATCACCCAATTTGATATGGCATTGCATAATGTTACACATCAGAAATTTCAGAAGGAACCAGTTGAGCTCTTTTGCTCTGTGTGTACCTAGAAAAATATAGTGATTTCAGTTTTATTGTTCCTCTGATTCTGTAGCTGATAATTGAATATGCATTTTGTGTTATAATTGCTACTGCAGTTTGCGTTTGGAATGTACAATTTAACTATGCCATGCTTTGCATTTTATGCAGTTACTGTTCATTTTCTCTATTTGGTGCATGAACCCTGCTTGATTTTTCTTAATTTCTTGATTTTTTTCATAACTGGAAAGTTAGAGGTAGAATTTTCTGGGCAATAGTTTCAGAGTCCAGTGAACTTTGGGTCAAATGGTAAAATCATCAGCTTTAAAGTGCTTATCTAAGTTTTTCTCCATGCCTTTAGGACATGTTACATAGGTGTATCGTAGACTTTACTACAAATTATTTAGTGAATACACAGTGACTGGGCTGCAACAAATTCATTCTGCCTTTGTCGCTGTTTATAACCCGTGTCATACAGGTAACTTTGTTGGATAACTTCTGTGAGGGTTAATGATGGAAAGCTACATCTGGTGGACATTTCTTACAAGCAAGAAACATAGTTTGGGAAGTTCACCACACATTACCCACTTGCTTAACTATTGTCAAAAAGATGGTTTTGAGAGGCTAGCAGGCTACATTATCACCCCAGGTTTCTATAAAACTGTTGTCTGGCTTCTGTCACATAACTCTTACAGAGAAAATTTAATTTGCCAAGAGAAACAGATTGTAGTATTTCCAGGAACATGCTCTTTCTTTTTCCTTTTATTTTTTTTCCAGAGAAATCCCAGTCATTAAACATGATTTGAGCGTTCAGGTACAACACAGTAAATTGGCTAGCTTAGTAAGTGAGACAGATTATTCTGTGCGTCTGCCTGGTCTTCATCTTTATATACCACTCTTCTAGTTTTGGGGTTTTTTTTCAAAGTTTCTTGGCAATACTTTTGAGTTTAATTTCAGAATATAGATGAAAATTTTGTTAAGATTGTGGTCTAACAGGTCTACAAGTGTCTGTGGATCACCAGTAGCAACCCCACCCCCGAGTTAATAATTTGTAATTGATAAATACTTCTTAAAATTGGTGTTTTAAGGAGTTCTGAATGCATTTTACATATGCCCTATTAAAACTGTGTATTAAAAATTTTTAGTAGGAACATAAGCAATGCACTAGTAAGTCAAATGCATTACAGGTGTCTAAGTGTATTACACCTATGCACTTATCTTTATCACCCAAACTTCTGTAAGCTCATCAAAGAATAAAGTGAGATTTGTTTGACAAGACCTATTTTACATAAACCCATGTTGACTGGCATTAATTACATCCCTTTCACTTCAATCTTCGTCAGTTAAATCCTGTATAATTTTTTCACTATTTTGTCTGGATTGATATCAAGCAAGCGTATTACGTTATACAGTTACCTGACTGTGTAGTGTCCCTTCTTAAATATCAGCACAACAGTAGTGTTTTTTTTAATTCCTTCAGTAGCTCTTTTTTTTTTAATTATTATTTTATAACACCAGATAGAAATCTGTAAAAGAAACTCTTAGAAATTCTAATTTTAAAACATTTACTCCTAATAGATACAGTTTAAGATCCTTAGCTGCTGACAGACTAGATAGCACTTTTCAACTCAGGCTCAACATTCTACAAAAGTAGAACAAAAAAGCTTTTTATATATTGATGTTACAAATGTTCTGTTTCCAAATTAAATTAAGTTTTGAATAAAGTTCAAGGTTTTTCGTATTTTCTGTAGACCATACAGTCATGGGTTTTTCACTGCCACCTTCAGTGTCTTGTTCTAATATTTTATATTTCATAATGTGTTTTTACAGAATGCTTTCCCCTTTTTTCTCATTGCTTTTACATTCTATATTCATCGTGATTATCAGGTTATTTTCCTTCTAATTATTGCCTTCATTTTTCTACTAACTTTTTTTGCCGGAGTTGTTTTCTTTCTCACAGTATAGTTGTGGCTTTTGGATATCTTGTCAAGTCTGTTTAACAGATTCTTAATTTTCATGCATAGTTTTTATCCATATTTTGTCCCAGTCAGTTGAGCTTTGGTGAATCCAGTATTTTGAAGCACCTGCTGTATCTCTCCTACTGATGGGGATTGCCTTTTCTTTGTCTGTACGGAATGCATGCTTTGGATGTTGTTTGTGCACAAACATGTGGTCTGATTGGCGAGTGTCCAGAGGAAATCAAAAGTCTTGAAAATAAGACTTACTAAGGAAAAGGAAAGAATTTGACTTGGTCAGTCTACAGACATGGAAAAAAGGAGAGGGGAAAATGGGACATAATAACAAGACCTATCAAGGAAAGGCATGTGGTCTGTTTCCATATTCATGATTAGCAGGAGAAGAGATGCTGGCCTTAAATTGCATTAAAAAAGTACATTGAAGGGTTAGTTCCTACTGATAAGAAAAATGAGGTGCTGGAACAGATTCCCTGGGGAGGCTGTGGAGCCTCCACCAGTCAAGGGGCTGTGTCTGACCTGCATCTCTGATTCCCTGGAGTCGCTGATCCCAAAGCAAGTGCCAGCTTTCAGCCCCCTGTTCAGTTCAGTCTCAGCCATCGTAACATATTCTCATCTTGGGTGCTAAACTTTTTGTGATTAAAAACTTCCTACTATTTCTCATTTTTAACAATATGAATAATATTTTTCTAATACTGCTGGCTATGCAAGGCTTCCCACACAAATTTTCCACTGATTTCCTTGAGAACATGCATTTTTCTTTTTCTCCATATTACTGACAAGTGCTGAAGGAATAACTCCTTCTAGTTCCTGATTTGCGATTAGCAGATATGAATTAGACCTTCACCTCTGCCCACTGCAGGCTTTTTAGTTAGCATAATGTTCCTGCGCTTCCAAGTTATTGACACCTTTGAAATAGAAAAGGGCTTCTTTACTGTAAAGCCATGTGCAACGTGTCTGCATGCACGTGTGTGTACACACAACCTCAGTTAGGTACTGCATGGAAAGGTTTATCGTGAAAACTGTTTATCATGAAAAGAAAAAGGTTTATCATGAAAAGAGGTTGCTAGACCTCTTTTTCAAGTATCTTACAAATAAATACAAGATTTCAGATATCTTACAAATGGGTATCTCAGATTTCTTCTGCTTATTACTAAGCATGATACACAAATCAGTGTCGGAGAGCCTATGCCTGTAAAGTGGCACCTGGAAAAGGGCTACTAAACTCCTAATGTGAATATTGCACAATTATACATAGCCTCTAATTGTAATGGCACGTCAAAATCTCAGTCAATCAGATTGATTCTGCTGCTGTATAAACAGATTAAGCAATAAGCCCTCTGTGGGAGCAATCATAATATACCAGGACATGATACATTATAGGAGTCTAGGGTCCATTCAGAGAGCAGGAAGAATAAAGGCAAAATTAACATGAGAGAATCACAGTGATTTATGGGCTTTTTCCCTGCCCAAGACAAATAATCCCTTTGTTGTGGTTGGCTTTTGTTCACCAATTTGGTCCAAATTATGTAGCATTCAGTTCTTTCTCTCTGCTGGAGACAATGTTAATAAAATGCTGGAAATCCATGAAAACAATGGAAATCAATAGCTTTTTACACCAAAATATTAAACATCTTCTCACTATTAACTCAAGGTAAATGATTTCTTTCTTTATATAGTGTGATGGCCGTTGTGAAGAACTGATCAGTACTTTTTCTGTTTTGCTGAATAACTGGCAGGCAGATCAGTGTTTGGCTTCAAATGGCATCAGTACATTAAATATAGATCGTTAAGTTTTTTTGAAAATTGCAAAATAAAAATGTTGCTATAGTAAGTTATTTTAAAATATTTTAATATTAAATTGAAAATATTCAGTTGTTATTACTTCAGCTTTTAAAATTATCAAGTGATTTTTAAGATGGTCGGTTAATATATATTATGTTCTTGCAGAAAAATATTCTAACATACTTACAGAGTTCCTATAAGAAACAAGACTCAGACTGAATATTCATCCAAATCTAGAATTATAACTATCTTTCCCTTAGTAGTCAGGAAATATTTTTCTTCTGCATTTTTTGTTTTATTACTTTTATTACATTTATGTTCTTTCTTTTTCAGAAGTGAAACACTCCACTCTATGAATGACCTAAGCAATACCATAAAAGAATTGGAAACTTTGTGGCAGAGCATATTTTCATATTGTCATCTCATTTCTAGACCAAAGAGAGCATTTAACTAAGTATAGTAGTTTTACCCACAGCCAGTATAAACTATAATACTTTGGAGCATACAGATTGCCTGAAGGTGTTAGAAACTAATTTCCTTTTATAAAGCACTGAATAACTAAACAGTGGACCGTCAGACTTTTTGTTCCCTTTTTGAATCCTCAGGTGTAAGTGAATTAGAATATCAATCCTAATGGATCTGGGAGCTTTATGTATATTATGATAACCTTATAATAATTTGAAAATTCTATCTTGTGCATATACACTTAACACTGCAGGTAGTGGTGTTGCAGACCTCATGGCTCTAGGACATGAGCAGGACAAGACTTGTAGGTGCAGATGAACTTTTTAAAGTTCAGATAATATAAAATTCGCTGCAAAATATGACCTCTACTCACAGTTTAATCTCTCACACACAAATAGAATACAGTCAAATATGCAAACGTGCATCCTAATATAGTGTTGAGTTTATTACAGAAACGTGCATGTTTGTATTTACTGTACAAATAAAACTTCAATAACACTTTTACGTTGTATTTCAACGATGCAGTAGTGCTGTTCCACATGATGCACCTTATTTTTAGGCACTAGGTATTTACTGTAGTGCAATATTTTTAAATGGCTTAGGAGAATACAATATGCAACATCACCAAAAATTATGGAATCTTTATAGAAATACATTTAAACTGGGTCAGCTGCAGCACCATGATTAGTAGAAATAGAGCCAAAAGCTGACTCTGGACACTGAGATACTGTTCCCAATTCCATATTGGAAGTTTCCTTGAATTAATGTAGTCATGAATTTTTTTTTAAAGTCTGCTGTGTATGAGAAGGCTAAGATATTATACAGTGGCTATCGTTCTTTATCATATTGAATTCTGCACTCCAAATTATATTACCTTTAAAATGTTGCTGACATTTTCCCATTCCACTATTCTGATCCATACAGGTTTTATACTATAGTATTTTAAGTTCATTCTGGTGCATATAGCAGTGTAAGCAGTACCTTGCATTTCTTGTTTTTTCTCTCCTTGTTTTCTCAGAGAAGTGGATTCTGTGGAGTATTTGTTTAGGATTTTTCAAGACAAATGCAGCCAATATATAGATACTATTGAAAGTTTACCTGAAAGAGGACAGTTTACAGGAATATGTATTGGATTTGGCACAGAATGATTGAGATTTGTGATATTCCTTCGGTTTTGTGGAGTTCAAACTAGTGGGAAAGTCCTGTCTCCTGAAGGACATTGTTTGGTGCCCAGCTCTGCCTGCACAGCAAGAAGTGCTAATCCAGGTCCAGTGTTCCAGAGCCACTCTTTTTTGAAGGATCTTGGCTCCAAGTCATTGACAGTGAATGTTAGTACCTTGATTTTATATTGTATTGGAAAGCCAAGAGAAGGAGTACAGGCTAGCTCTGATGCACTAGAGATGGCCTGGGCTGCTGAGGAGGTAGTGCTGCAGCACATGGAGTTACTTGCAACCTTGCGGTGTCACTGTATGAGTCTGTTTCATTGCTGTCACCCAGCCAAGACATGTGGTTCATCATTCACTGGTTGAGAAAAGTTTTTTGCTTAAGGGCTCTGTCACATGCAGTTTAGCATTGGACAAGAGTCTAGGTGATGTCTCTTCCATACTCTTCCTCTACTCTAGAATGAACTGCCCACTTGTAAGAGTGTTCCTTCAGTCAAAGGGGCTTGCACCTTGACTACAGTGTCTTGAAAGCGCTATTCCTTCATTATCAGTATTGCCTTTTTCATACCATTCAGCCTGAAACTGCTGCTTTTCATCTGTGATCCGGCCTAATCTTAGAAGTTTACCATGTTGGGTATAGTGGAGGAATGTGTGCAGAGAAGCCCCAGCGGACAGCTTTCTGATCAGCAGCAACTTTTGAGTCAACATCATCTGTGCGGTTCACTGGATGCCTGAAAGTAGATGTTGACCATTTTGTTGTGTCTTTTAATAATGCATTACTGCTCCCATCTCCATTTGGCTATGAGAAAGGCTTTTATATACAATTTTATCTAGTCCAGAAATTTTAGAATACTGTGTAATTCAATTTTATTTTTGTCTTTAATGTCTGGACCTGAATTAATAGGGCATTACTTTTCATCCTGATATCAATCTTGTTCCTTTCATTCAGATCCAAATTCCTTTGTAGTACATGATTTAATTCACTAAAATGAGGTAAAATGAAACCCTGGTCCAGGGAGCATTAAACTAACATGTTTTTGGTGGCACATGTGATAGTAGCAGCCTGCTGTATAACAGTTTGTGTTTCCCTCCCCAATTTTAGTTGCTCAGAGACTTTAAAACTTTTTTCACTCTCAAGAACAGATATCATCTATATTTGTTCCTCCCCCTCCCCCCTCGCTGCCCCTGCCTTTCAGCCTTAAGGAAAAGCAGTTCATTCATTATTACAAGAGATTAGAGAGATTAAAAATACACTTTTCTTTTATAAAATCAAGACCCTATCTTTTTTTTTTTTTAAGCAATCCTCAACTCAAACTAGCTTGCTGTTCCCTAACTGAGGATCAGTGCTTCCTTTTGTGGCAAATTAGCTTTGATTTGACAGCTATTTTTGTTTCAAGATTGTATGCACACCAGCTTTTCTGCTGAGGCTTGGCTCTTAGGGACAGTTGCGCATGCATGGCTGGCTATGCATCAAATTCTGTAATCCAAAGGGATGCTTCAGGTCATGGTTATTTAAAAAAAAAAAAAAAAAAAAAAAAAAAGAGAAGAAAAGAAAAAAGTCCAGGCAAAGAGATGTTGAACCAGAATGTGGCCTTGCACCAAGAAAATGTTTATCAAGTTGGAAAACAAAGGGGTGTCTGCCCTTTCCACAGTGTTTCTATTCAGTATTCTGCTTTCTTTCATCATGCATGCACAACTAAATTGATTGAACTGCTTAGTAGTTTTAGAATGAAACTGAAATAGAGGATATCTTATACTGAAAGAAGGGTTTAACTTAACTTACTGAAATGTGCATGACCTGTAATGTGAATTTGTGTAGAACTTGGGAACTGTATTAGGGTAGGGAGAAGGTGCTTGAGTAAATAGAGGGGAAAAGTCTGGACAATACATCCCAGCTTGGTGATCCAGCATCTTCAACCACCTTCAGAAAGGTAGAGTTTGTACTGTTCGCACTCTCAGGGGCAGCTGGTTGATTTAAGGTTATAATCTGTTGTGCTAGTAGCTGGAGGCTACGTGGACATTAGTAAGCAGTGCAGTGCAGTACGAGAGGATCTGAAGAGCAAAACAGCTGGTGTTGAGGACGTGACATCCATATGGCACATGTTTTGCAGAGGTTTACTTTGGACTACGTCCAGTCCAGTCTAGTGAACTAAATGCCTGTTGATGGCTGGCATGCGTTAGGTGCATTCCTAGACTCCATCTGATTCCTCTTTTATAAAGGGAATCCAGTTTGTGAGCTTGGAGACCTCTCCACAGCACAGACCAAAGCAGGGTGATTCAGACACTGACTTCAGAAAAGCGGCCCTTAACTGAGCTAAAAAGTGAGGGTGAATTTAGCTCTGGAGAAGGAACCCCTTTGTGATAATGCCTTTATTAGGCAGCATCCTGCCAGGTGCCATGTCTGGTATCCTGGGTAAAAAAGTTAGTTTAATTTTACTTTTGATACCGTTTATAGCACAGAGGGAATAACGCTCTGCACTTCTCCCTTGCTTCCAAAAAATGCTTGTTAGTCCCAGAGGATTCTGTTCTATGTATCCAGCACTGATCATGTTCCTATGATAATGCTCTTCTCTGGTCTGATGGCAATTCCTCTTCCCCAAACACCTGCTTGATTTTTTTCTTCTAGACATGTGGAGAAGGTAGACTATTTAGCAGGCTGGCTCCCACCCTTTTCACTTATTTTAGTCTCTGGGAGGTCTGCAGCCTTGCTCTTCAGCTATGTCTCTGCCCCTCCGGTGCTGCTGACCTGCCTTGGGGTAAGCTGGTAGCCAGCTTTGGCAGTAGCTTGTTTTTCAGCTCTGCACCCACTTCCCCCATGTTGGGCCAAGTCATTATCGCCAGCTGACAGTCCTAGAGCGCTGTATGGAAACCCCATCACTTGGGGAATTGGGGTCATGCGTGTTCTTGGCATACTTTGAAAGCCAGTCTTACATCCCAAAATGCCGCCTTCTGAAGCTTCTTTCCCCCCATCAATTATGTTTAACAATAACAAAGATAAAGGACCTATTTAGAATCTGATGGTGTGATTCTACAGTGTAGAGCTCAGCTATAATAAATATAAGTTTAGCTACTCCTAGCAATAACTTTTTCAAAAGAATGTAACCAATATATCAGTAGAAATATTGTGGACTGCCATGACTTCAAATTAGTATTAATACACCTTGATATGTCTCTTCATTGTAGAAAGGTGCACACATATATCTAGGTCGTAGTAAATTTGTATACTATCAAATTCATTTGTGCAAATATATGTCATCATGTAATTACAGTCTGTATTATTGCAATACAGATGCAGAGGGAAGCAGGATTAAGATTGTGCTGCCAGCTTCAATTTGAACATCCCCTGGCATCTGAGCACGCTGCAATGCAACATTAGCTTTTGGTCAAGATTTGCTGCAATTGCTAGAATTAGAATCAATGCCTACTTCTCTTTAGCAAGTCACTGCTATCCTACACCCAGGTATGTGGACCTGGTCATTCTGATCAGTTCACCGGTCATCTGTAGTACACAAAAAAAAGTATTAGGAATGGAAGTAATGTCCATGGGGAACATTAGTTGGAGCAGAAAATGATAGTGTGGCTTCTCAGCAGAAGTGATCAGTGAGACCTGTGACGTAGGTACACAGAGCAGAGCATCCTCTGGACCTGGCCACCACTCGTGCATCCTGCTGCAAGAAATAATGAAGTGTCCCCTGAGACAGTTAGCAAGAACTAGCTCTCTCCTTGCCTTCATCATTACAGAACTGCCACTTCTGGAGAAAAAGGACTGAGCCAGCATTTAGACCACCTTCTAGAAAGGAAGAGAATGTCAGTATTTGATTTTTGCTTGTTTGTACAATGTATCATGAAGCAGTCATTCAATTCTGTTTAAGTTGAATGATTGTTTAAAGAAATTTTAGTATCTATTGAAAGTGCAAGTTAATCTGCAGAGACAATAAACAAAAAATACTATTTACAGAGAGCATGTTAAAGCCATTTTTAAGCAAGACTTTAATGAGGTAGTATTGGCATGTGAGAATTTTCTGGCTTGCATGTCTTTCTAATTGAGTATTCCACTTCTGTCACTTCTTTTTTAAAGTAAGGGTTATTGCAATTGCACAGCATTTATAATTTGTCCTTATGAAACTGATACATTTACTCACCAGACCATGACACGTTTCTCTAGACTTGTTGATAGGATCTAAACTGTACTTCTTCTGTGTGCTTTGAATTTGCAAGAAAAAGTCAGCAGGATTGAAAGGGACAACCACAAGTCCTTTACTGTGAAATTCTGAAACAGTTCTAATATTAGAGAAGAAGAGCTAGGAGCCTGGATCAGACAGCTGTGTTACGATAGCATATACAGCTTTTCATGTACACATTACTATCTGATTTTCATTCTCACTGAAGAACACTATAGATTTATTTTTGCAAGCTTTTGAAGAACTTATGTGTTTCTCTTTTCCTTCTTTATACAATCATAGTTCTACTCTGATTTTTGTCACTGTTTAACTTTGTGAAAGATGCTATTTGACATGTCTGGCTGGTTTAGTTATTAAGGAAGGAAGCAACGAGAGAATAGCATCCTAATATACTCATTATATTCAAGTCAACAGTGCTTGGGCAAAGCAGAGCTTTTGGTTTATACTCATATGCCTTACCTATGCAATGATGAGGTAAAGGGGCAAAGATCAAAATTTTCAGAGGCGGAGAATGCTTACAGTCATTTTTTCAAGTGTTCATGTAAACTTCTCATTAATATATCCATGACTGCCATTATATACAGCCATTTTGAGGAAAAGAAAAATTGCTATTAAAAACATTGTGCTATGTATTTAGAGTCTCACCATCATTTATGAAACTTATTCATGAAACTTTTGCTTTTTCATAAAATAATTATGTGTTCTCAGGTTTCTGGCACAACCAACTCGGTAAAATGTCATGCATATATACCCTTCCTACTTGAAAAGCAGTCTAGGAAAGATAATATTTGAGTGATTACGTATGAATAAACCTACTATTTTAGACAACGTAGCTGAACATATTTTATGCAAAAATACTAAAATGCATGCTTCTTCTAAGACAAAGATAGGCCAAAACATCAGTAATTATGAGTCTTTATGCAGGTTCACAGCAGTACAGTGGTTCTCTTTCATTTGATAATTACCTTGTTAAGCAAGTGTCCAGCTAGCTCTGTATCTGTTAAAGAAAAATAATCTTCTCATTAATTCATGGCAGAGCTCCAGCACTCTTCATCAAAGTATTGGTCTGGAAATTTAACTGAATTTTAGATTTTATGGACTGAAGCCACTCCTTCTCAGATTGCCTCTGGATCATTTGCCACTTTTTCCAATCTTTACCAATCTTTTTCCATTTCTTATCTCTACTATTATACTTCAAATTATGCCATACTTACTTGCCTGTGTTTGGATGAGTTGTACTCAACACTACATAAATGCTACATTTCTTCTCCAGAAGGTATCTAACTTCCTGTTTCACATCTTAGATGCCTGGTGCTCACTGAGAATAGCAACAATCAGGTTTATCCTGTTGCTGAACTAGCTTAAATATAGACATCTACAAAGGTATCCATAATGAATCTCAGCTAATATCCTGTTTATTCTTACAGAGCTTTTGTGTAGATTCCTTTGCTGTCACTGAAGATGCTTTTATGATTTCTGTAATGTATTTCTCTTTCAAAACAGCAGAGAAGCTTTCATCTGTCTGCCATCATTACTATTTACAATTGCGGTGGCACTAAAGATGATCTTCCTCAAGTTTCCAATCCACAGTATTTTCTCAGGCGCTTCGAAACTGACAGAAGTTATTTCAGGGATAATACATTTAATATAGACTATTAAATCTGATGCCTTGAATTCCTCAAGACATGTCAGGAGTGACTCAAGCTCTTATTTGTTTTCCCACAGACCACATGAGAGCATTCTTTTATTTTAAATCAATCCAATTTTTTCCATTGCCAAAAGTGCAATGAAAATTAGTTTGCAATGGCTGAAAGGTCATAAGATGCTTTGCTAAAGGTATATCTCATCAGAGTCCTCCACCCAGTGCTGTAGACATGCTCAAGAGTAGGAAAGTCCAATTTTCTAAAAGTTAAAAAAAAAAAAAAAAGGCATGGAGGGGTGGGTAGTGGTGTTTCAGAGTCTTCCTTTGCTTTTACTTAACATGTCATCTTAAGTAGTCAGTTCTTTTTTGACTTTGTATGGCAGTTGAGTGCCCAGTTCCCTCATACACTTTCACATCCTGACCTTGTGCATAATCTGAGAACATGGAAGTGGGAGAGGGCAGGAAGGGGCTCTGACCTGTTGGATCCCTGCTGTGAAGGACTCATTACCCTTACCAGCTCCTAATCTGTCAGTGCACAGTACTGTGCTACATAACATCCAGAAGTGCCTCTCTGCAGCCTCTGGGACGACCGTAATTCCCATGTGGATGGAAGCTGAATTAGCTCTAGCAACTGCTTTCTGCCTTTTGGTAGGAAGAACCAGCCGTTTCTCCTGTTCAGGAACATTTACAGGGACGCGTTGAGCCTGCCTTCCTCTCACCATGTACTTCTGCGCTTAGAGTTCCAAGGATCCCTGAAATGCTTTGGAAATACCACTTTACTGATTCATCCCACCCAGCTGAGCCATCTGTTAGAAGGTATCTCGATTTGTCTGGTTTTGGGGTGTGAGATTTTTTTCTGATTTTGGTCAAAGTAAGAAATGTCCTACAAGATTCAGTTTGGACCTCCCTTCCCTGTTCAAATAGCAATGCATTGCTATGCAGAATTTTACTGAAGACCACCTGCCTTTCGTTTGAAGTTTGGTCAAACAGTGCTATTTCTTTTAAGTTTAGCGGGACACAGGTGTTCATCAGTGCTATGCCTCTGTAGGCAGAAAAGTGTCTTTTGGAATTATAAAGATGCCACACTTTAGAATCTCAGAAAGTGTCATGGTCTACAAATTTGACACAGTTGGGAACAGTTTTCCTATTCTCGTTTCTGCAGTATTTGGACATCTGAGCTCCTTCAAGCTCGCTATTACCTGCCACTTCATCCCTTCCTCTCCAGCACATGAAAAGAGTCAGTGGGGGCTCTATCACTGGAGCAAATTATTCTTCTAGCTGGAGATAGAGGGTCACTGCTGGAGCTGGCCAGGGAAACGGGACCTGCGACCCTCAGAGGCACGTGGTACGGGGGAGAATGAAGGATTGTAAGAGTTTGTAATGTCTGCCAGTGGGACAAACACTGAAGGAGGAGGTAGGAGAAGAACAGATCGCAAATACATATTTTTGTTAGTTCATTTCTAAGATGTACTTGAGACTCAGTATTTGGCTTATAGCAGACAGGGAGGGAAACCTAGCACCTGAAAAACACAGTGATCCTTCCCAGACTGTTATGGTTTGGGGTTTTTTTAAGGAAACATCAAGATGAGTTTTCTTCTTAATATCATTTTTGAATGTTCTGAGGTCTTATCTCTTGTGAAAGGCAACACAGTGAGCTGGATAAGTAGTATTCTAAAAACTCTGAAAATAATGAATCTAAGACGAATTGTCTTGCTCTAGTTATGTATAGATGCTAGGAAGAAAACACAAATTCTCTGAGTTATAGTTCCTGAACTTTCATCACAAAATCAGATTTTTTCTTTAGACCAGCCTTCCTAAAGCTTTGGACAAGATGCTACCTAGTTAGAAAATTATTTCTGTAGTTAACCTCTTCTTTTAGTATTATTTATTTAACTTACTTTTCTACTATTGCCACCTTTGCCAAATTTTGCCTCATTTTGGAGAGAAGGCACTGAAATAGCATGGCAACCACTGTTTTCTCAGGATCCAGAAAATTGCCAAATACCATGCTAAGTTGCTTATTACTCTAAGAGACCCAATCCAATTTTAAGATCAGAGTAAATGAGGTCTAGCTATGTAACCAAAAGTTTGAAAGCCTCCATGATCTCAACTGGACCACTTGTGAGTTGTGTATCACCATAAAACGCAAAGCAGATATCTTTCTTTTGCGGTAAGCGTTGCTTGAGGTCTGAAAAGAGTTCCTGGAACTTGCACAGGAAAAAATCTCTCTTCCACGTTGGCATCATTAATCCTGCATTTTCTACAGCAAAATAAAAATTAATTTTATGTAGTGCAGAGCTAAAAATCAAAGGTAATAAAACCTTGCAGGTTACTTCTAATCTTATACGATGTGTCTGACTGCATTGCATTATCAATGGAGAAAGGGCAGTTTCCATTTCAGCACACAGTCTTTTTCAGCTTTTATCATATAACCTCTTGTTTTTCTGAGGAAAATTATCATACTTTCATTTATTTTGCTCCTGCCACTTTTATCATCCCCGAGGTGAAAAATTCTGTACCTGGTGATTCCTGTCCAGTAGCTGTTCTGAGAATTTGTGCCTTTATGTACATTTTTTGTGAGATTTTTCTTCTTTAATTCATAACCAAAAGCTACTGTAGATAATACTGTGCAAATGATGTATTGTATGCGCTAAATTAAGCTGCTGCCTTCTGCTATGATTTGTGACTGAAGTTACACCTCAACAAGTGGAGAAGGTCTAAGGGGTGCAGCTAGCAAAGGATCAAAATCTTGTTTACTCAGATTGTGACAGCTAATTCAGGTAAGATTTGTTCTGTTGGACAAGTTCAGATACCTTCTTTGATTGCCTGTCCTAAACACTGCCACACATGGGAGATGGGTGTCCAACAGCTCAAACTGCCTTTCCATATGCACAGGTACCAGGAGCTTACAGACTCATCAGAAGGTTACCTTCTGCAGAAATCAACTGTAAGGACTTCCTGGTTGACGCTCTTGCAAATGGAAGTCAATCCACATCCTAGATGGAATTAGATGGTGTGAATTTTGGTCATCATGTTTGCAATAAAGTGTTTGTCTTTTTACTTGCAGCACCAGTCCTACTTAACATTTGTTCTGTTTCTTGTATCTGCATTCCTTATTGCTGAGGCAGTGCTTTAGTGTTAGACTGTGAGGATGATGAACATGGACAGTAGGTTTCAACAACTGGGTGCTAGAATATGTTCTAGAACATGTATTTAAGATGTTAAAAATTTGCCCTCATTTTCAAAATTCCAAAATACCTTATTTTCCACAAAGTCAGTGAAAGTTACTTGCATGGTCAAGGGGAAGATTGTCATAGGTGCACACAGAGGAACTAGTGCAGGTGAAAATGCAGACCTGAATATCAAGGCACATTTTAAG
Organism: Cariama cristata; assembly: GCF_000690535.1. Lineage (NCBI taxonomy): Eukaryota > Metazoa > Chordata > Aves > Cariamiformes > Cariamidae > Cariama > Cariama cristata. The sequence continues at coordinate 36,500 of NW_009633983.1, forward strand.
AGCACATCGGTGCCACAGAAAAAGCTGGTCATGTAAATAGCCAGTGTTTTCACCTATAAAGTTTTTAGCATCCAGGATACCTTTGGTCTGTATTTCTAAGTATCTTAGAGGTGAGAAAGCCTCTTTGAGGCAGAAGATAAATGCTGGTGTCTCTCTCCATTATTAAATGTCTGATAGAAAAGGGCAATCCTTGTTCAATCACATGGCAGTTGTGCATTGGATTTGTGAGGCTAAACTGTTAGTGATTCATAGCTGTCTCCTTTTGGATAGGAGAGGTAACCTGTTAGGTTCTTGTGAAAGACTGAGCCTCTTCCATACCACTTCTTCATTCATATCTTTTTGGGTAGTAGCGACAGTCTGTGTAGACTGCATCGTCTTGTCTGTGTCTATCATTTGTCTTGTAACACGTAAATACATGGCTAAGGAAATATAATTGAATGAATTATACAATAATTTTATTAGCTGACACAAAAATCAACTTCTATACTTTTTTCCCCTAGAGAAATACCATGACATTTGTGTAGATGTGAATTAAAAATGCCATATAGATAGGGCCTGGACTTTTGAACTCTGTTGAAAATGGAATATATATAGCTGTCAAAAACAGTAACAAAAAACTAGGCAGTGAGGGGGCAGATCTGTCATTCAGACTGATTGGGCTTACATACATTCACCACTTTCTGTATCTTGCACTATGCAGTATTTGATCATCCAGACGGCTTTTATCAACTGTTCAGCTGACAGAAGTCCATTGAAAACTGGCCTAACGGTGTGTGAATTACCTTGCTATGATTCCTCAGGCACCCAAGGGCGCCTGTTAAAGGCTGAATCCGATTCACCTCTGTGCTCATGTCAGACTAAGCAAGTGTTACTTCTGGTTTTATTTGTTTTATCTGATTATTTATTTAACAGAAATTGCCAAATAAAAAACTCTGACAACTTCTTTTAACTGAAGAGAGGAGAATTTGCTGGAATACAGTGTTTACTCCTTCCCTAATGTCAGTTTTGTTTCCATCCCTTTAAAATACGTATCCATGTTCAATTAAGTTTAGTTTTCTCAAACAGCTAGTTGCCTGTGCTGCTTCTGAAGCAAGCCAGGCTTGAGTGTCTGCTTTGTGCATTCTGATGTCCAAAAAAAGGCAAAAAGGCTCAGGACAAATTGAAATGGAAGGACCTTATTTAAAGGAGAAATTTCTACAGATGAAAATGGCTTCAATCAGTTGAGTAGATTTTATTTTGGTATTTCATAATCCCCAAACTTCTAAAGTGGCTACTTCTAAAGTGTTGTTCCTGCTGTTTAGCAGCACTTAGAAATTTACAAAGAGCAAAGACTTTTTGCGTTAGTAGATTCATCTCCATTTCCTTGGCCTTTCCTGTTTTCATGATGAGCCACTGCCTGGCAGGGAGCGTGCTCTTCTCTCACCCAGCTCCCCACTAGGTAAACTGCCTACTGCCTTCTTGTAAAAGGTGAGGCTGTTAATATGCAGTGAAACTGATAGAAACTAAGTAGCATAATGCATGTGGTGTGTTACACAAATTAAAAATCACACATAACATGAAATGCACACAGTGTTTGACACAGGAATGACAGCTGTGAATGTAAGATTCACTGTACTCAAGCCCATGTTGAAGAAGCCCCTTTTTCCATTCTGCAGCAGTCAGAAAGCTGTGTGTTAAATTAAGTGCTGTACTTCTGTTCCTTATTCTTTCCATGTGTGTGTATGTGCATATTTTCAAGAGTCTAAAATCATAACTCATGTCTGCAGTTTTATTTATAAAGCAAAGTCTTTGAATGGACAAAGTTTTAACGTGCACAATGTGAAGAGGGACATTTAAACCTCTCAGTACCGCTTAAGTTGTAAGTCAAACTTCCTAGTCTTTGGCTCAAGTCTGTAACAAATCAGGTTGAAATCAGGTAATGCAATGGCTGATAATTTAAGCTTTTGAGAGGAGTTTCATCCTACATGGAAACGTTCCCATTTAAAAGACTGAATTCTGGGAGGTGGGACCTGAATCTGGTATCACGTTGGTTTCCCAGTGCTATCACTCGTTGGCTTGGGGCAAGTTGCAAGAATTTAAACCCATGTGAAATGAGTATTAGTCCTTTCATGCCTGAATCTAAGCTTGATTGTCTAGAGTGGATTTAGACATATCATTTGGATATGTCTAAATTAGATAATAAAAATTGCTTTGTTTTCCTGGCACAGTTGGCAAGGAACTGGAACTGGAGAGCATCTCAGTCAATACTCTGAAACCCAAACAAATCCCCTTGCCTGCTAGGAGAGCTCAGGCAGAAGTTTAGCATTTGTGACCATTTCTCTTGTTCTGGGTTACACATGGGGTTCTGGGTTACCTACAAAGAAATGGCAAAAGCATCCACGTGCTATCAAACCAGGTACTGTAGTTCATTTTGTGAGTCTGAAATCTGAAATAGATTATGTGAGTGAGTGCAAATATTTGTCAGAACTAGTTTTAGCTATTCACTGATTTTGAACAATTGGACGACTGTCGTACTGCTTCCCTAGGTGCTAAAAATCAATGATAAAGCCAGACTTCTTCGTTCATTGTTATTTTAGAAAATCCCTAATCAAAACAAGTATAAGTGCTGATCTGTGCTCAGTGGTGGAGTTTTGTGTGTTCCTTGGAAAGATGATATTCCCTGGAGAGAGAGGAAAGGATTAGAAATGATAACCACTTTTTAAATACATCAGCTTGCTCATGTGTGTGGTGTTTTTTATCAGCTTTACAGCAAAAGCTTCATTTGATTTGTGCAGGGATGTGGATAATAAGGAGAGAGGCCAGCGAGCTGATTTTTATAGTCTGTTTGTAGCTTAAACAAAGATCTGGGATTTTGCGGATAAAGACCAACTGAAATACAGCAGATTATGCAGCTTTGGTTTTTTTCAAAGATTTGTTAATTTTTCCCCCACACAGCCTGATTTTCATGTGTCCATTCCACATGAAAACAGGGAGTTTTAAAACAGAATTTGTGACAGAACTTCATCAAATCCTGCTCCTTGTCCGTGACTGATTCTTTGTATTCAGGAATGTGGCATGCTAGGCACTGTTGCATTTGTGATAAACAGGGTTTGAACTTAGACCACCATGATATTAGCAGGCACAGTTTTCACTGCTAAAATGCCACTGTTCTGGATAAAATCCTTGAAGTCAAACAAGAGGTGGAGCAAGCTGCCGTCTTCACTGGAGGGTGAATGTAAGTTGGTGGCGTGGCTCCAGTTTTTCTGTGACACAGTCAGAAAGCTTGATGAAAATGGTACTGCCTTGTCTCCTGTACAGGAATGGAACGCACAGCCCTGCCAACAGATTTCTCAGTAGTAGTTTCCCTTTTTTCATTTAATTTCTTGTGAGCATTGTATACTTTATGCTTAAGTTAGGATCACTTGAATGCAAAGTGGCTTCTGGATGCTGAGAGCTAAGTGAGAATTGCTGTTGGAAGTCCAGCACTGCAGCTCCTGCACAGACTCTGCAGTTCACAGCTTGCTCTCTTGCGAAGCTGAACAAGATGCCTTCACAACAGAGCTGGGACCTCCTGCATTGGATGTTAGTTGGAAGTGCAAAGAAACAGATAAATGAAAAGCATCACAGAGATGCTCTGTGTGAAAGTATCTGTGTTATTTTTAAATGCATAGCAGAAAGATAGGCAAGTGCAAGGCGGAGGGGCAGGACAACACATCATTTTAACAGTACTGCTCGTTTTCTTATTCTGATGAAGTTTTTTTGTCCAGTGTTGGAAGAAATGGATGGTTTTTAAATTTGTTTTTAGCTTGGCCTAGAATTTAGCTTCTTTCAGAACCTGAGATAGAGATATTGGTCACATTTATTTTTAAATCCCAAAGAAAACAGTGGAATAAAATCATGTTTCCCTGCAGCACTTGGAAAGCAACTACTATTTCATCCACCGGGTACATGACCACCTGGAAATTTGGTTGACTAAAAATTGACTAAACAAAACTGAATCTGCAGGGAATATTTCCATTGCAGAGAAAGCTGCAAGGAGTAACTCAGCAGCATTCTTGCAGGCAGTGTGATAGGGTGGGCAGGGCTTTGGCACAGCTCTGGGGGGAGCATGAGGAGATGTGGGTCTCAACTCTTGTAATTTGTAAAACAAGTAAAGCAATGCTTTTGACTTACATGTTTTAATTTTTCTCATATGTGATTTATAGACTTTACATTTTCACTGAGACATCCTTTTTTTTTTTTTCCCCTTCAAATAGGAAATAGCAAATTGAAAGAGGTGGTACAAGCAAAACGAAGCATTCTTAAATAAACTAGAGCTACTTGTAGGAAGATTGAACCAGCTGTCAGTGACTTAGAACAGCTATAGGATAGGAGCTGATTTTGCTCTTAATAGCTAGACTGTCCCTCATTTTGGAAGACTGCTAGATATTTTCAGCTTATGTTTGCAAATTTGCCATCTTTGCTGTAGTCTTATCATATCTCATGTACAGCTGACACCCTGATGAGAGATTTCTGAAGATGGCTCAGCCTGAGTGATCAATTACTGCATATTCAATCTGTAAAGCACTTTGGGTTCTTAGTGAGGTTAAGATGCTGTCTGAGTTTTCCAGTACTAAGGGTCAGACTCTGATGCTAGTCCTCATATTAGCTAGTACCTAATCCTATATGAGCATCAGTGGGGATGTGTATTGAATGCAATATTATTAAACATGAGTTAAGGTAGCTGACGTAATTCTTAAAAGAATACGCATCAGTATATAATAGATATGGTTAAAAAAACAATGCCTTTTTTGAAAACCATTGGCTATAAATGAAGAGGAAAATCTCAGAAAATAATATTATGAACTTTCAGAAAAACAGCTGTTAAGAACTGTGCTTCCAAATCATCAATAAGCGTGTTGTATTTTGTGGTGTGCTTTTGAATGGTACCGGGCTGTGAGTTTAGATCACGTTCGGTTCTCTTGCAAATGTCTGGCCACAAAACACAGTTCTGAACAACCTGCTTTTTATTTTGATGGTTTTGAAAGGACTGAAGTAGTGGGGCTGCTGTTGAGGGATTGTCAGCCAACTGCCACCCTCAATTATATCTGACCTTCTTCATCTTCAGTAGGGTAAAGTCACAACATCCCTTTAAGAGCCTTTTTTTTCTCTACAGGAAATGTGATGTTTAAGGTATAGTAGTGCATCTATCATGAATTGTTCAGTTATGGGGCAAAACATTGCTAAGGGAGGTAAATTTGGTCTCTGGAAAGCAGATGAAATAGAAAGCAAACTAAGGGGCTCTGATATAAATGAAAGAATATCAAAAGGATAATTGTGATTGTGCGAGACAAACACTGTGCTGCTCTGACTTTCATACAGCTGGCCATTGAAATTCAGGGTCAGATTGTGCTGCATACATAAAAGCACATTTTGAGGACTTGATCCAAAGGGAAAAGCTTCCAGTGGGACTGGCTCCACCAGGACAGGCTGCAGCCCCAGACTAGACAGGGGTTGATATGGCTGCATTCATACCATAGGACCTGAAGCAGAGGCATGTTGCACAGCTCAGTGTTTCCTTTCCTGTTTGTGATGAGCATTGGCCAGTGCAGGCTTTTAAACCGCTCTCACCATACAGGGTGAGGAACCCCCTGCTCCAGGCGAGGACATCCACCCCGTGTCACAAAGTCTTTAGGTCAGCACCAGGGGGAGTTAATTACTGGAGATTTAGCCTTGCTGCTAGCCAGAAGGTTCCCACGTAACTATGTCCCGTTTTCTAAGAAGTGGGTTATCTCGGCTTAGCTCAGCATGTTGACTTCATTAGGGGCCTTTGAAGGTACCTGTGTGCTTGCTTCTGCCAGTGGAATAGGCACTCTATGTCTCCAGTCCTCACTTTGTCTCAGGCCAGAAGCAGAGAATGCCCCAAAGTTGGGTAGCGGTGGCAATCCTCAATCCTCTGCATTTCCCAAGTGCTGTTTCCAAGAGTGCCAGTACG
>NW_009633983.1:42483-60567 GCF_000690535.1 Cariama cristata
GAAATAATTTCTGTGTCTTACTGTCTTGTTTCGTGCATTCCATTGATCTGCTCAGCACTTCAGAAATGGTAGAAACATGACCTTTCCCATGAATTTTTAACATAAGGGCCCTTATCTTGCAAACTCGTCTGCCTCTGCACACCCTAGAGGACTGAAGTCAGAGCAGCTTGATAAGGTAGCAACATTTGTTCACAGAGATCATCCTGAATCTGGCAGAACTGAAGCCTAAATATTTTCTGATTCTTTTAGAAATGTCCAACAATTTTAGGATTTTTCTGTTTTAAATGTATTAAGCAGAATCAAATTTTTAACCTGTGCTTCAAATTAACTTCCTGACCATATAGCAGTAATTTCAACCTATCTTTCTTAGTCTATAAAGTTAACTTTTAATGCTTCAGTTTACCATTTGGAATAAGATTTTACGATGTTCTATTACTGTACATCAATTTGACAAGATTCCACTATTAAAGTTAAATGTTTTAACATACATTTATAGTTGGAAACAATCTCTGTTATTGTGAGATTGTTTAGCAATAAATACAAGCTGAAATAAGTAAATTTTATCGGTTGTGAGAATAGTCTGTCATTGTTAAACAGAATTTCTATTATACATATATTATTTACTATTATTTGAATTAAAAAGAAAAATTTGTTTACATTACAAACTGTAAATTTAATTTACTGTTAAACAGTTAAATTACAGCATTTGTGAAGCTAAGCTGCCACTAATTTGACCATAAATGTGTGCAATTTTTTCCCCACATGCTTTACACAAAACATTATGAAAATGCATACATTACAAGAATCCAGAGAGGGAGTGCAATTCAAGTTCTCCTAGTTTTTATCTGAAAATCTATCCACTTTTAGCATTAGAAAGTAAGATGCAATAATGTATTCAGAGTGATAGAACAAGGGATGCTGATGACTTTCAGCATCTAACACCCTTCTTAATGCTTCTAGGTTTTGATCCTTTAAGATACCATCTTGAAAATCATTGTGAAGGAAAGCTACTATAACATATGTGATACAATGCATCTGGTATCTGCTTTTGTGCATATTTTTTTAAACTGTTCTTTTTTCAAGTACTTTAAACTCATACATGTTTTTGAACTGGTTTCCATAGTCAACAGTTACTACTGACAACAGTTTTCATATAATTCACCAAGGTCTGGGTCCTACAAGATGTTGGCTGCTGTGGTGCTGATCTCACAAGGGTTACCTCAGCTTTAACCTGAGCAGACATCTCAGTTCCCTGCTGACTTAGTGCCGTGCTAGCAGAAGGGCTCATATCTGGCTGCTGAATTTGGGAAGGGAGCAGCCTAGTGGTAGCAAAATATGAGACCCAAGACTTGGCATCAACGACATATGAGCCCTGAAAATGAAGAAGGTCTGAGTAAACGCTTTCACGTCTCCTTGCTATCCATTCTGACTTCCGAACTGGAGACCTTCAGTTCAAATTCTTGCTGGCATATGCTTCTGGATGGCAGAAGTTGCTGCCATGTATGTCTTCTGCTGCATAAACATTAGCATACAGAAAGGAAACATATGGTGAGACCAGGCAGTTCACTGGCAGGACTAGTCAGGTGGCGATCTCAGTTTTTGAAGGGTTAGCAAGAATTTGTAAGTTATTAGTGGGACTTTGCTGTTGTTGGATGTTTTCTTCATCCACTTTCTGCTACTGTGGAATGTACAGAACATGCACAGATCATCTGCCACTTTGGCACTTGATTTAAGCAGAGACCTTAAAAGATGCCTATGGCTATCAGTTAGTTTGGCAGAGACCACACAGACCCACTAGGAGTGATCAATTTGTCCCTTCTCAAGCCTAGGCACTTAAAATTTGCATTTTCTTATCTTCACTGTGCATTCTGGATCTGGCCTTTAGTTTTTCTGCTACTGGTTGGACCATTGTGTTTAATTCTGTCCTTGCCTACATAGGGACTATGTTTCCTCTTCTGTATCTGTACTGTCATACTTTTTCTTCATCTTCTTTGGAACAGAAGTAAGAGTCACAATTTGTCTTGTTATAGCTGGCCAAACAAGAAAATATTTTAGAATTTGATAATAGAGAACAAAGAGAATTTTAACATCATCAATAAATGAAAACCTGAATTCCTTGTGCAAGCACAGTTGGAACAATTACAGTTTCACCGTCTTTTCTCTACTTCAGCTACTCTACCCACCTTCTTAATCTATCAAAACTCTGCACCAAAAATCTCATCTTGGCTTTCCATTTCCTTTAAGGTCTGCTTCTGTACCCATCACCTCTTACATTGCTGCATACTTGACAAATCAGAACAGCATATGTCTTTACTGTGCTGTCATGTGCAAGAAGCAAATTAAAGTGTTTTGTGAATCTCACTGCTAGTTTCATTTCTACATGATGTGGTACAGTGTGTTTGCACAAGCTGTGCTGACAGATAGGATGGAGAACCTATGCCTACCTTGAACAATTACAGTCTTATCAAACGTTAGTTGGCTATGGTTTTGAGTTAGATCTCCTGAGGAGAGAGATTCAGTCAATGATAAACATACTACGTGTGTTCTTCACGTCTCTTTTGAGAAAATTTCCATTCAGAATGGTATTAGAGAGGCACCAACTTGGCAGGATGGTCATTGGCATGGCTCTGGCTGTATGTTCCTCATGCGCACCACTGCCCCATCCTCTAGCTGCCTCTGTTTTATCTGTAGTCAGCAGATTCACAGGGAAGGCCTTTGTGAGTACCACCATGGGCAGCTGGCATGAACCAGTTGTTCGACATAAGCAAACGCCTTTCTAAAGTCTGTGAAAAAAACATTACTTGGAGCAGTAAGAGGTCAGGATGTATCTTTTTAACACCAGGAAAGCCTCTCATTGGAGTCATGCAAGCAAATTTGCTTGGTGCTTCTTGTTCTGTGTTATTGAGTTGCACATATTGGGTTCCTTGCCTCACAGTAGCGTGCCGTGGGTACATCTGTAAAAGGTCAGTATATAATGATGTAGCAGTTTGTACTTGACGACATTTTTCACACTGGATTTTTTCTCCTAAACATTTCTGAAAAATATCAGACAGTTTCTAAGCACTTCTGAGCTGAATTTGAACAAGCTGCCGTTAGGAATTCACCATCACACCACTTACCCATCCCTAACCTTGAAATGTTTAAAAATAAATAAATAAATGGATTAGCATAAAATAATATAGTAACCCACCGAATTTATTTAGTCTAATTTATGCTAATCATGGCATATTGGTGCTCTGGCAGATAAAATAAAGCTGGTGGAGAAGATTGCGTCGAGGAAGCTATGACAATTAACCCTAGAAATTATCACTCTCAAAGTGGGTTCAGCTTTGCCATTGAAAGGAACCAGTCCAGCAAATTCTGTTAACTGTCAGTAATAAGATGGATTTATTAATTTTAGGGGTGTGTAAATTTAATTTTTTATTTATGTGTATACACATACGTACACATGTATTTTCTTAGGGATGCGTATATTCCCGTTAGATAATAGAAGTTAAAATATTTGAAAATATGAAAATATAACTTAATCCAGAAGTGGATCCATGTTATTTTGTTTAGGCTTTTAACTATTTCTGCCTTATAATTCTAATTATGTTTTTTTGGGAGGGTTACATAATATACCATTTTAGGAATAACTGTACATAATATGGAATTTAATATTAGTTCAGGCTTTCAGTAACGTCAGAAGTAATGAAAATGACCAAGCAGAAAAGGTTGTATTAATCTTTACTGCTGTTTGATCAGAGAAGGATAGATGGACTGTATGAAGTTGCATCTGTTATAACTGTGCCTTGGCTCTGGCTACCAGAGGAAGCATACAGCCCACAAAAATAAATAAAATTATTATCATAAACAAACAACTATCTCAGGGCTTCTCATGTGCTCTAATTCTGTGTGTGTTGATTTGCTTTTAGATGTAAATAATCTCCTTTGGTTTCTGACTTACAAATTTGTATAGCACTCAATGGGAACAGAATTTTAGCTGTAACTTTTTTCCACGCAAAACAAAAGATTGAAATTGGGGAGGAGGGGGGAAGAAAAAAGATAAATGTTCCCTTCTTCACCTTAGGCTACATTGCATAAGATAAATGTCAGACAGGATTTAAGTGCAAGCAGTCTTTGAAAAGGCAAGATATTTTTACTGTTTGCTAGGTTGGGGTTAGAATTTTTGTTGTTTTGATTTGCTTTTTAAACAGTAAAACCACAGGCTTAAAGGTGATAGCAAGTATTTTCCAAAAAAGATGCCTCAATTAGATTTTAATTTAATTTGGACATAAGTAGGTGGCTTGATTTTCAATATTGTGGAGCAAGCAATGGCAGTCCAAGGCCCATGAGGACTGCAGGATTTTTAGAGTCCATCCATTTTGTGGCTTTTAATCATGTTATGCTGAACCTTAAAACAGTTCTCTCCTCCTGGTTACTGCCGGCAGTGTCTGAACAAATGGTGGGAGCTGAGCAAGTAGATGCTTCTGCACAGGGAAGAGTAAAACTGATGATGTGCAACTTCTGCCACGTACGCAAAACAAACATGAAAACAAAGCTCATTTTCTCAAATGCCTTTTGTTTGCTGTTATTATTTGAAGCAAGGGTCACTAGCAAATTTTCAGGCGCAATTACAATCTCTTACAGATTGCATTACATGTTGAACTTGCCTAATAGTTTTCATTTGAACTTCTTGTTTTCAGTCACTTGTAAGTTGCCAGAGCGTTCACTTGGGGATTAAAAGTGCTCCTGCTGCATACCTGCCTGGAAATCCCATTTGCCAGTCTGTACATGGTTAGAGCCATTTTCTAATGCGGACCAAGATAAAACATACTTTTCCACTTTCACAGAGAATATTTGTGGACTCCAACAGCTTGTTCGGCTGTAGGTAGAAACTTAAAATTTGGCATGGAAATAGCTCTCATGAAGGAGAAGTGCTGTTACTTTTTCTAGAGAAAATTGCTTTTGATTTGACTGAGCTGTAAGCCTTTGAGCAAGTGGGAAAAAAATTTATTCTCTGAGCTTCCAGGGTGTGCAGCAGAGGAGAGACTCTGTGCATATGGTTAATTTAGTGAAAGTGCAGAGTATAGTGTAATGTGCTTCCAAAAATGGGTGGAGGCACCTGAGGCTGGGACTTTGTAAGGTAAGAGGGACACATCGAAAGAACTTTCAATTTTTAGGGACTAAGCCAAAGACTTCCTCCTCTCCCCAGCTCCTAGAGATCTTCTAACTGATGCTCATAACACAAGCAAGCAGGTTTTCCAACACACACAGAGTCATGTTGCTCTGCCCCACAGAAACAAAAGAAGGAAAAGACTTTGTACAAATGTTTTTAACCTCTTGTGGAGTTGAAATGATGTTATGGTCTCACTACAGAAAATCCAGCAGATCTATCATGCCATACACACCATGATCCAGGTAGCCGGGTCTATATCTAATCTATCACTTGCCACATCTGCTGCTTCAATTTCTTCACTTCTAGCTAATATCAATTCCACATTTAAATCTTTGAAAATCGATCTTCAGGTATCTCCCATTTTTTAAATTTCCTTCAAATTCATTTTTTTCCAGCCATCTTTCCAAGGCCAACATATTCCACCCAGTCCTTTACCAAAGCTTAATTTTTATTTATTTTTTTTTTTTGTAGACCTCCCTTAGGGTCCTCTCTTCCCTAAAGTTCAAACTCCTCCTCTGGCTTTGATGGCACAGGACAGAAGAAGGGATCTGTGGCATGTTTCTTCCAGAACAGCTTTTGTTGCCTGGGCGGACAGTGGCTCTCCTGAGCTGTGGCAGCTTCTGCCCTAGCTCCAGCTCCCCTGCACCTCCCTGCCTTTCTTGCTGACTGAGCCCTGAGCTTCCTTTCCTGTGCAGCTGTGTCATCTGGCTGTCACTTCATAAGTAGGTCTTCAATTCCGTCACCCATGAAGCAGGTGAAATTGTTGAACCCAGTATATACTTAAAAGCCCATCTCTGTGACAGGCCCGAGCGCTTTGCACTGTGCAATTTCACTATCTATCTAGAGCACTACCCAATTATAATTCCTCTGACAGTTACTGATCGACATCCCCCCAGCCCTCCAACAGGGTCAGATCCAGTCTCCCCAAAACACCCCTCCATCAACCCTGGCTTGACTCCCTCCCCACAAACACGGGCACTGAAATCAGGCCAGTGCTCAGGGAGCAAAGCAGTTTCTCATTTGTGTGCAGTGAGGTGAACAAACCTCCCTGCAGGACCTTCACTAGAGCTTCCTCACCAAAGGCCGTGGGTGGAGATCAAAGTGCCAGACCAAGGGCAGATCCATCATCGATCTACCTATAGTAGAAGGATATCATGATTTTCATATTTCCCTTGTCTTGATTACAAACTGTTTTCTCCCGAAAAGCTGCCAAATAGACACGTCATTCACGCTTGCTCAGGCCTGCCTGTTGGCCTGTCCCTCTCCGTCAGAGCCAGTAACTCTCCTGACCCCGTTGGACTTGGTCCCCGCAGAGATTTCAGAGAAGGGATGCTTTTCTTCCTTAGGCCTCTAGCTGCTGGGCTTCCCCAGTACAGATCGACACAATATCAAAGCCAACTTATTCACTGCTAAATTAATTATGTTGTTAATTGGTCAACCTAGGGCAGACTGTATGGAAAAAAATACTTAATAAGTGTTTGTTGGCAAAAGTGGATGGATCTGGGCAATAGGGATGCAGTGATTATGACAGTGGGATGTTTTCATTGTAAAACGTTAGAAGATGATGTACAGTTGAACGTTGCAAAATGTAGCTAATATTATTTCAAAAGTACAACGTCCTCTGGAGTTAAATCATAGACATGTGAGGACTGAGCATAGGTAATTTTGGTATCTCTTCATTTTTTCGTGCTTAACTGGTGTGGTCTTAACATTCTCCTAGCTGCCTGGTGTACAGAAGACAGCATGGCACAAAGGGGTAATGGGGTGGTGCTAGCTGAAATGGTGAGCTGCAACAGCTGAATCCTGGGTCTTGAATCCGGTTCTAGCAAAAGGACAGGATGCCACTGTAAGCATTAGGAAAAAAAAAGAAAACTAGAAAAATTTCCAAAGGTAAAACATCTCCAGCAATGTGCTGCAAGGAAATAAGCCTAATTAAATTGCCCAAATCATTTTAGCCCCCGAGCTTGAAAATGTCAGTAAATAAATAATTGCTTATGCAAAGATTACTCTTTTCTCCTAATAGAGCATGGGAGAGAAGAAGCAAAGCCACTAGGGGTTCCTTCTTTGATCCATAGGGGGTAATAAAAACACAGACAATACCACCAAAATTTAAAAAAAAAGACATTTCCTTTCATGGCTGTCAGTCCTCTCCTTGCTTTGGAAGGGAGGAAGACAGGTTATCACTTGTGCATGCGTGAAATTCAGCCTTGTTGGCAGTATGATTGTATAAATGGCACTTTATTAAAAGCTAACTGTTATTTGCAGACTTTAAACTTAAACACAGACAAGTTCAGGGATAGATATAAAATCAATATGACTCTTCATGTACTGCAGACAACATTTTGAAAGGCAACTATTTAGAGTGTAGCAAGTGATTTACTGATAAGGTTGTTCTGCTGATCTGTTTGTTGCTGATTTGCTATACCGTGTCCATTAACATGACTGCAAAATGGGACTGTGAGCTGGGTTTGATTCTGCTGTAGGACTTTCATTTCATCATCTGAAAAAACTGAGAGCAGCGTATCTGAGAGTTTGTACAAGAGTATTCCTAACACCTAATGTGAAGACACACTGTGTTTTTACACAAAGCGTGCTGTGCATTTCAGGTTATTTTTTTAATCGTGAACTGTGCTAAAAATCTTAATTTATTTCGGAACAATTAGATGCGTACTAAACTCTAGTAGTGTGTAAGCAGGGGTAATGAAATGCCGGGTTACTGACTATGCCTTTAACTACTACTTATTGTCTTTGTGTGGATTCTGATGACATTATATGTTAATTCCATGGTATTAATATTAATAGTATTTTCCTTATATTACATGGACTGGAGTGAGCACAGTAGCCGTGAAGCAGAGTGCCAATATTTCCTTTATGGCCCCATCTTACTACATTAGTTTTCTAGCTTACCTGGTTTTAAGTACCATCTAATAGGTGAATGTCATTCATCTCAGCGACATTAGTTTGATGTCAAATGTGACTTAGGCTTTGAGGTTGATGGGATGATAAGTAGCCCACTGTTTCCCCCTGTGGGAGATACTGTCTGCACCAACCTGCCTTTTTACATTTAAAGGTCATGTCCAGTTGAGAGAGCAACATGTACAAATGGGATTTTAGGTACAAATTACCTTTTGCCCCTGAAAGTACAGGGGGGTTGTGACACAATAAATGTGCAGGTTTTTCTTCAATCTTACCTGTTCCTATGACTATTCAAGCAATTTTTTAAAAATGTATACAGCTTTAGCTTAGATATGCTTGTTTCTTTAATTAGATCCCTCCCCCCAAAAGTCACCTTTTCAAAGCACAAGTCAGTCAAAAGAAGAAAAAAACCCACAAGCATAGACTGGACAAGTGTCTTTATATATATAGTCACTGTGATGAGCACAGTAGAACTCCTATATGGTTTGAGGACAACAGATGGAAGTGCTTTAGAAAATTTTTTTCTCAGGAGCTTTTTAAGTGAATTCAACGATGATATATTCTTGCCCATAATTTATATTTAGTATTTTAGGTCTCATTTTACTACCTACTCTAGAGATCTGAAAAAATAAAGTAAAATATGAGAAGACGACATATAAGTACATACTGATATAGTGCTGAAAATGCAATGAGAAGGATTCTTATCAATTTCCAGTTTGTATTATGAAAATTATTTTTTAATTGTTGTATTTGATGTGTAGGCACCATATTTTGGACCAACATGAGTTTTAACAGGTGAGGCATCATTTTGCCCAAGGAGTTCATGGGGGTATCACTGCCAGACCTTTAACTGCTGTTACCATGACAGTTTATAGTGACACTGGCGACCACCACTGTTATGGGTGTAAATTCTACATGCACTGAGCTTCTATACACAAGTTGAAGGGTGACTGAGGGAGGAGGAAGAGGAGAGAAGGCTGTACAATGCTTCGTGACTGGCTTAAGGGATATTAAATCAACCTTAAAACCTTGCCAACCAGTTAGATGGATAGCGCGCTGTTTCTAAAATTTGCAAGTCAAAGGGAGACAGGCCTAAATTCTTTCCGCTATGAAACCCCCACAGTCCTCTGCCTTTCAGGCAGAAGCAAAAAGGAATGGAAAATTCCAAACTAACGAGTGCTGCTTTTTTTTTTTTTTCTGCAGTGCTGTGCTTAGAAAAATTGCACTCTTTTTTTTCTAAGGCAAAGAAGTAAAATTAAAGTTGTATGACTGTTATAAATATTACATGTTCAGGGTATCAAGAGTACCTGTAGTTCTCTGGTTTCTGAGGGTGCTTTTGAATTAACCCTTTTATAGATACCGAGTGTTGCGGGGGAAAGGATAACATTCATGCTTAGTCAAATCTTACACTGTCTATTAAGGAGAAAGTGTCCTATTTTAAAGGTGCACTCATTGGAATAATAATTTGTGGCATTTGTATGTACACTTGTTTGCATGTCTGTTTTGTAGAAGTGGACTGTAGACCATTGAGAGAGGTAATGACTTGGCCAAGTTTGCCTGGCAAGTCAGAGATGGAGCCAGAAACAGAACCCAATGTCTTCAGTCTAGATTCTGTGAAGCTTCACAATTCTTTCAGTTTTACTGAATATTAGAGATTAGTCAATGTAGACATTGGTTCCATATTAAATACATATGTATTCAGCAGCAGAAGGATTCAGGAAATGGTGAACTTTTACTGAATTTCTCAAAGGCTGAGACAAGTATGCTGTCCTGTTTCATTGGTGTGGTTCAGAAGGACTTCTGACTGGTCCTTCGGGATGAGTAATGTAAGATGGAAGGAAGTTGGAGCTGCCAAATTTGTCAGCTGAGACATCCTAAATCTGAAGGACCCATACAAGCAGGAAAAAAGCAGGCTCTCCTGCTGATCCGGACAAGAAGAGTGCACTGTGCGATGTGCTGACAATCAAGCAGTAGATGCTGCCTGGAATTCACTTTGTCATGAACTTTGTCATGTTTGTTCACTTCAGCTGAACGGTGCTTTTACAAGGGGATGAGATGCTCCCAGATACACTTCCTGCATTGTTAAAGCTCATGTGTAGCTTTCTGCTGGGTCTTGTATAAGCAGTAGAGAGATTCTGTATGTCCTCATTTCACATATTCGCAACATCTTCCTACATAAAATCTATCTGTAATTTAACCCATACTGTCCAGATTACAATGCTTAAGAAGAACTTCCATCCTAAGCCAAAGTAAAAAAGAATACTGTCCAATTTGTTGTATTTCTTCTTGTGATACTGTGGATAATTTTTGAAAGTTGCTTCACTTCTGCTTCTCCATTGATTCCAGTGAATTTACTCATTGGATCAAAATTTGCTTTTCCCTTTCATCATAATACCCCAACCACATACCCCAGCATCTCTCTTCCTGCCTCCAGTCTTCATTTTGCAAGCTGCTCACAGCCAATAATAATGATATCCTTTCATTTTCTTCATAATCTTTAGCTGTCTTTGGGCTGGCTGATGTTCCCATAATTTAGGTAAATGCTACCGTGTTTAAATAAATAAACAAACACATTAAGTAGATTGTCAGGTATTAATGTAGACAAGACATCCCTAACGTAATTATTGTTCTGTGCTTTAGTGCTTCAGGAGTGGATCTTTTCTGTGTACGGCATTATAAGACTATTTTGGGGAAATGAATACCGACTCTTACATTCACTACCCTCTCTTTACTGCAGAATGAATTGGTGATCTTTGAGAAAATATACCATTTTGGATAAACATAAATAGCTTTACTAATTGTGTCACAGGCAAGAACAACAGTTTGTTAGGATGTTAAATTTTGTATTTAATTTACGTGGCAGTTCTTAAACATTCCCCAACATCTCTGTCTCTCTAAAGTAGGCACTTGCTTCAAAGCTATTTTTGCCTCTGACCACTATCTGATGAGAAATTCACATGTGCTAAATATACCCATGATGATAATCTTATTTTCAGTCCTCCACAAAAAATGCTGATGGCCTGAAAGGGATTTGAGTCCTCAGCGTAGCTTCCCTGCCATTATTTTTCCAGTAGATTTCAGGACAAAGAAATGGTTAGAATGCTAAGCGATAAATATTGCTGTAATGTTGTTTACCAATGATTTTGTCAATGTAACAATAATATAGCAATAACAATATGTCAATATAACAATAGCAGTATATATAATAATAACAACGACATTTGTCTCACAAAGGACTCTTAGTGAATAAGTGACTAGAGAAAGGAGTTGGGAGAAATTAATTGCTCACTCATATAACACAGTGCCAGGTTTGAGTAGCATAATTCCACCTGTGTGATAAATTTGGGACAGAAGCGAGTGTTGCAAAATTGTTGAGTTGTTCAACGAAACTTCAGTTTGATTTTCAGGTCCTGGGCTACTGCTTGAAATACAGACCGTGGCAAAGCTCTCTGATCAGTATACGTACATCGTTCTTAGCTTGAAGTCAGTGAGACTATTGCAAAGCCACCTCAGAAAGAGCGGACGTTGGAATCCAGGTTTCTTCTGGAACAGATCTAAACGCCACTTTCCGTTACTGACACATTTAGGGCAAATGGGGTGTGGCTGTACGATTCTGCGGCATGTTTTGGTAGCTAGACCACAGCTTGATTAGAACTCTTCTGTTGTTTCTGTGTTAGTCCTTTAGCTGAAGAAGAAGAAATTTTAGTTCTTGCATCCAGCAGTTCCTGATTTAGCTCAGGTAGATGATAGACGGGGCTTAGGTACAACTACGCTGTTAGTTAAGTAAGTGCTGAGCCTCTCTGCTGTAATGCCCTGCAGAAAGAAGAGGGCACCCTGGTACATGGTGCTTTGTTGCCTTGGAAGTATTTATGTAGCCTACAGGTAGCAATGTCTGTGTTTTTATGTCTCTGCCTGAGCTGGTCTACAGAAAAGGCAACAGGATCCTTGGTGTCCACCAGACATTTCTGAAACAAGCAAGCTGTAACGAGATTCTGAAGGCTGTTGGTGCAGACCTTTCAGATTACCAATGAAAGATTAAAGAACATAACATTTCTAATTTTTTCAGTTGATTTCAAATGTTTTGGGGGTGTGCTTGTTCAGTTTTGGTATTTGGTATATAACAATTTTCTTTTTATCACATGAAGGCTGATTCTTATTCCAGGACATGCTATTTAAGAAAGTCATCAACTATCATTAGACTTTCAGTAAAATTACCAGCTAACGGTTTATTGTAGACTGCATTCTTCAGGGCACTATCAATGATGCTGTCACCCATAGGCCACCATTTCTGACTCCCATGAGATGAAGGCTGATACAGTCATGTGGAGCATGAACTTTACTAGAAATCTGAAATAGTAAAATTGTACTTGCTGCATACATATCAGAGTTAGGTGGAGAAAATTAAAAATCAAAAGTCTTATTTTAATTTAATTTATTTTTAGATTTGAGCTCAGACCTAAGCATTTGTAACTTTGAGGCTTAATGAAAATAAAGCCTAAAGGATCTTTTGCTACCATGATTAATTTTGAGGTTTATGAGCAGTTCCTACACTTAATCTGTGAGTATCTCCACTTTTGCATGCTTATTCATGGTGGTAGTTCTTCTTCAAGATTTGGATGAAGTTGGGGTGGTATTTGCAAATTCCTGTCTGTCAAAATTATTCCAACTGTAGTAGAAGTTACATAATAAAGAGCTTTATCTGAGTATTTAGCCCTGAAATTAAATAGTAATTCCAATTATAAATTATAATTATTTTACTTAATTACTTATCATGTCAGAAGATACAGATAGATAAATGAGCCTTTCTGGTAACATTCTGAGTAAAAGCATAATTTTAGTGCTCAGGTGAACATTTTCTTCCTTCTACTACAATGCAAATGTATTCTTATAATTTGAAAACACATTCCTTCAACAAATATTTGACTTGGGTTAAGAAGTGAGGAAGATTATAGCTGTCTCTTGGTGTTTTACACTCAAGTGATGTTAGTTATCTAATAGAAAAAATTTGGAATGTGGCAAAGAACTGCATGGAATTCTGTGTTATAGAAGTACATTTTCTTTAGTAAATCTTACTGTCTTTTGTATATGTCAGGTAAAAAAAAAATCTTTGGTTTCTTTATGGTCCACTCCACTACCTCACGTGAAGGTTTGTCCCAATTTAGCAGTACCAATAAATGTTTAAGTACATGTTATTTTAAGAAATTAATCTGTAGCCTAAACTAATGCCAGGTTTTCTTCACCTTGAAGATGCTTTCATATTTAAATGGAATTTGGTTACTTATAGAAATAAATTCTGATTATTTGTCTGATTCATGGACATACAAAAATTACATTTGCGTCAATTCTTGGGGCCTAATTTAGCCTCCTAGTGTGGTGTGAACCTTCAAATATGATGAGGTTGTAATACTCATGCTTCATTTACTAGGTTAGTTTACAAACTCTTAAGGATTGTCATCCTTAGGTAGGGGAAAATGGACATAGGCTTACCACCCTTTTAAACCAAAAATTAGTCAGTGAAGTGAATCATAGAAATACTTAGGTTGCTAGGGTTGTCTGAAGGCCATCTGGTCCAAACTTTGTCTCAAAGCAGGGCTACCATCAAAGATAGAAGGTATTCTGAAAGATGTAAGTCTGGGATCTGGTCAGTGACAAAATGACCTATTCATTATTAATTTTATTCTAAAAATTTATTTACTTTAATTTTCCTTTATAAAGGAAAATACTTCCTTTATAAAGGAAAATAAGTGACAATTTTTCCAGAAATGAAATAGTGGGTCTTTAAAGCACAGGTTTCTGTGTTGTATAACAGAGTCTGGATTATCTCAGTTTTAGCTCAGTGAAATCCCATCATTTTGTATGTATAATTCACTAGACTAGTGGTATGATTAATAGTTCAGCTTGCTACACATGTTAAAAGATCTAGAAGGAAAACAAACTATTCCTTTTAATTTTATAGATAAATAATCTGAAAGGCTGCAGGAGATCTCTCTAGGCGGAGACAGGAATCAAGCTCATAGATCCAACTTTCATCCACTTGTTTGGAAAAAACATGTTCTTTCTGCTTGTCTGTGCTGCCCATACACACTAAAATCCATGCTTCTCCCATAGCTAGAAATAAAATCTCAGATTTCTGTTTCCTTCACTGCTGTCTAGTAACTGTAATAGCTGGTAATTGATCATCTTTCCATCTAGCTCTTAGTTCATTTAGAAGCTATATAACTTATTTAGGCATTAGAAGCCCATGGTCAGAAATTGAGAGTGCATGTAAGAAACAAGATGACCCAGTTTTCAACAGGACAACACAGGGCTGAAAAAGAAATCAAATTGAATTTACTGATTTGACAGCATGAACAAATCTTCTGCAATGAACACCACACCAACGTCTTGCAGTAAAGTTTTGTCTTAATCTTTCCATTGAAATCATACAATTGAATAGAAGTATTTTACATTTCAACCACTTCTCAGAGTTGGATTTGTGTGCATTTCTCCTCAGTAGCATTGTAGATGGGAAGCTGTGAAAGCGGTCATTTGTATCTTTTGGCCTCAGTGGTCACTTTGCATTGTTTCATGTTCATTAACTTTTGCAGAGCAATCCAGAAAAAGAGTCCATGGTGGTGATCTAAGAATATAGAAAATACGGATCTCAGGGCCTTTGTGCCCTGGAGACCAACTGTGTTAACCGTACACTGACTCCTTCTCCTCCTTCTCTTCTGCCTCTGGTGGTGGCACACATTTCTGTAGAACTGAGCTCCAGTTCATTGCCATCAGATTTTCAAAAAACACTGGAGTGAGTCTGCCCCTTCCCTGAATATGAAGGTGAATAGGAACATTATATGGACAATGGTCTTTGGCAGCTGGGGCCTTTCCAAAATACCTGAGAAAAGTCAAAAACATTTATATAAATGATGTGGAATGTTTTAATTACTGTTGATAGATACAACCCCTCTCTCTTTCCTCTCCACAAGAAAGAACTTCAGGCTTCACTGAACTCCTAGAGGATTCACCATCTGAAAAATGAGGAAAGCACAAACAACAAAAAAAACTCAAACGGGGAGAAGAAAAACCAAACTGGAGATGTTCCTAAAGCAGCGTATAAGCCCTTCCAAAATGTCACTAAGTTATTCTCATAAACTCTAGTTCTAGGTTTTGGCACTCTTCATCCAATGTTTTTGTGAGAGAGCGCAAGAAAGACTCTGTTGAGACTGGTCATTTTTCCTTCTTTGGTCATTCCCTATGTAATGTTTGAAATATTCATCTGCCGCTTTCCACGCTTAAGAAACTTGGTGATGCCTTTCATCTACCTCACCAGAGACCTGGGAAGGAGGAGTGTTTCATTCCCTCAATGAACCCGATCTCAGCTGGGAACACCTCTCCTTCTTGATCTGGGTCTCTTTGTTCAACTTTGTGTCTATGTATCTTCAAGCATGTTTTTAAGGCCAGGAAGCTCAGCAAGGGGAGAATCATGTCTGCACTTGTACCCACAGTTTAAAGGAATTATAGCACAGAATGAGTTACAGATATTTTCTAAACAGCAGTATTTTGAGGCATGCACGGTCTCTTTTTTTCAAAAAAAAAAAAGAACAAGCGAAGAGCTGTAGTAATTACCTTCAGTCAGCATAACCCTCAGCATTCATTGCTGTCACAGAATAGAATAATATTTCTTCTTTGTATTTCTGGATGCAATCTTTTGCACTTTTAACTAGAGTATAAAAGGACAATGATTTTCTTCTCCACCCCCAGAAGAGTGAGAGATGAATGTTTAATTAGAGCCAGAATTTGCAATGTTCACAGAACAATTTTTTCGCCATAAGTGTCTCTGCTGATATGGATACTGTTTGTAGCTCATCTCCATACGTCCTTACTATCTGCTAACAACAGAGCCCTGCTGCAGTTGCTGCATAAGCAGTTTTTGCTTTTTTAATAAGGAGAAGGGAAGTCTTGTGGTTCATCCCAGTGGTGCAGTTTAAGAGAGAAACAAGAAATGAGGCAAACAAGGGCAAAGACAAGATTCTTTTAACCCTCTGATTGCTTTTGCCATGTTGCTTGATTTACATTGGTGACAGAAATTTTGGCAGAATGTGCCTGGTGCATCTCATTCCCCCTCACTGCTTGAGAAATACCAACTGGATGCTGTCAAATGACTTTTACCTGGTCATTTTTTCTTGCGTTATTTGTCATAGCTCATTATCTGTTTTGACTATGGGCTCCCTCAGATTGCTGCAGCACATCAAAAAGGAGGAGGGGAAATACCAGACTCTCCAAATGGGATCTGCTCAGCAGGGCCCTGGTGAGAGAAAACCTGCTGAAGCAAAAAAGAAAAGTTGGGAGGGAAGCAAAGCAGAATGAAGACCAGGACAACTGCCTCCTATTTTAAACCTTCTATAGAAGTCAGCACTTGTTTTCCATAACTTTTGCCCATATAAAGCAATTATAAAGGAAATAATCCCATTGTTTGTAAAGGAGGTCTTTGCTGCAGCTTGTAGATTAAGTGCTTTTCCAGAGTCCCCTGAATCTTTCAGAAATGGGTGGGACTCTCAGGGCAATGTTTTTAAGACGGGTATGCCCGTCAGACGCTGCACTGACCTGCACACTTTGCATCCTAATAGCCAATTTAATTGCTGTTCCCTGATTCCAGTGAAATGACTTACAGAAAGGCAGTGCAATGTTGCCAGGCATAAAATCCAAATGCCACAGAGGGGTGGGATATAGGAAAAGGTGTGATGTTCATGTTAATCACTAATTCCAGTAAAAATGAAATATTGGAGAGGGAGGGTTATGTGATCGCAAACATATTGCTGGAGTGGAGCTGCTGTAGTACCTCTCTCATTTATGGAGCAGTGAAATGTAGGAATGATAATAGCTCGAGTTTATATAGCACCTTTCATCACAAAGGATCCAGAGGTGATTTACAAACTTAAAATGTTGTATAGATGACACTTATAAAACAGAACACAATTGCTGTTTTCAGAGTAATGGTCTGAAACACTACAGATTGCATTAGTGCTACTGAAATGATTTGGGCTATTACTGGAGAATAGGTAGGATTTTTTATTTTTGTAGAATAAAAACTGGATCACAGTGGCCAGCTCATGAGCAACTTATGATGCCTGTTTAAATGTGCCCAGAAAAGCAACACAACACAGGAACCTGCACATCTGGGGAAAGAAAGTCTCTCTTGACACAGAAACTTTAGGAGTGGTTCAGTGAAAGCAGTAGCATTGCCATCCCGTGGAAAAATCCGTATATAAGGACTCCTGATCTCTACGGAGTGGCACAGGCCTTTCAAGAAGCCTTGACTTTTACATTTTCTGCAAAAATATGTCCAGCAGCTTGATGGCCCAAAGCATTGCAGGAGGAAAACAGGCCTGCAGTCCAGGCTCTGGTAAGGAGCAACCTCTGCTGAATTTGCAGTCTCCCTTGTGCCACCTTTAAGTTCCCTTCCAGGTTTCCAGCCCAGATGCTGGTACTGCCTGTGATGTTTAAATGTGATTTATGGGAAAATACACTGAGGGTGTGATATATGAAAAGTTGATATAGGTGGATCTGACACCTGTAGGAGCTATCATCGCTTTTGTCACTCATTACCCTTCAGATTGTGGTTGCAGAAGTGATCTGTGCTGGCCCAGCTAGAAGACGGCAGGTAGGAGCAACTGCTATACAAACTGCGGCTCTTTTGTCTGACTCCCATGATGTGAAGCGTTATCCTGAGTGCCCATCACTGTCTGTTACAGGTGAAGTTGCAGCACAGTTCTCTCCAGCATGAATGTGTGTAGTGACTCATCTGCCTATAAACTGAGCTGAAACACTCTTTAACATTCTCTCTGCAGAAAGAAGTCAGTGTTGTGGGTAAAGCTGAAAATCAGGTATCTTCATTTGGTACAGACTGAAAGCAGATATAGGTGAAAAGGAGTTCACATAACTACTAATCCTTGACTACTAATTCCATACGAATGAGGAGGTGGTGCTGACACCTTGTGCAAACCATGCTTCCACACTGTGCCTGCATTCCT
>NW_009633983.1:60598-105460 GCF_000690535.1 Cariama cristata
ACACAGTATTAAATGAAGGTTGCTTTCATCAGTTCTTTAAACAAGACTTGCATTTCACAGTCTGTAGGAATTGTATAAAATATCTGCTGCAAACTGTTAGCGTGAAGTGTTTGGAAATATTTAAGAGATGGGCAGAGGAGCTGTGTGCTTTTTGTTTTGGCAACAGATTTTAGTCCAACAAGCTGCTGGGTGCTGTATCCATTTTTATTTTTGTTTTCCCATTACTCTGATTCGTTGCGGACCTTTCTACTCCATGCAGTTTATTTTGACCTATAAAAAAAGTTCCAAATGTAATGTGTTCTAAGCACTTAGAATTGAAGGAATGTGTCTTGCAGGCTATATGGAGTACTAACAAAGTAGGTATTAAAAAATATGTAAAAAATTCCCACTGAAAGATGTGAGATCAACTTGATGCTAACCAGAGTGTTGGCACATGTCTGCATGGTTTTGTAGCTATGTGGCTCCCATGCAATTTACTCTGGAAAATACAAGCCTTTAAACTTTGCATAGCAATCTGAAAATATTTGTGTCTGTCCTATGCTTATTCCAGTGCAATATGTGAACAAAAATTTTAAATGCAACTACAGTAATTCAAACTGATCTACATAATGGGATTTGTAGATTAAAGCCTAATTAGGGCAAGTAGCTCATGAAAGTCTCTTCCAAAGTGCAGCTGCTCTCCCAAAAAATGCACCATAGAGCAACTTGTAACAGTCTTTTACCAAACAGTTCCGTATTTGTAGCTAAGCAGACTAAATATCAAAAAGAGCATTGGTCCTGAATTTGTATCTTGGTTCTGTTGAAACTGGAGTAAAGAACCACTGAAAGAGATGAGTGCTGTGGGGTGGTTTTTTGATGGGAAACAGGTAATTCACTCAGAAATATAAAAAGTTAATCAACTATATGTAATCCTGCTTTACAAATGCTTGTACAAAACTCAAAGCTATTCTTAATTCTTCCCCAGGAGATCAAATACTCTGCCCTGGACAGGTTGCTTTTTGAGCTAGCTAGAATAACAGGAGACCATGCTTCTATTCTATTTTACTTTAGCTTGTAGTCTTATGTATTCTATTATTATTATTATTCATGTTTTAATAGGTTTGTTTCTTATATATGACATACAAGTTGATGAGACAAAATAGGACAATAATATGCTTTCCTGTATTCACGTTTTATCAATTCTGGATCAGTACACCAGTTCAACAGAGAGAGGCTTACATTTAACCCTGTGGATGATTACTTTGTTAAAGTGTCTCCTTACTGTTCTTATTCAGTTTTTATTCACTCCTTCGGTAACACTGTTGTTGATGTCAGCATACATTCTGCCTCAGAGAGAATTCACTAGAACAAAAAAGACATTTGAAGATATGACCCAACTTATAAACAGTTGGATTTGCTTGCACTGGAAATGCTGGCACAGGAAGCAGCTCTTGCACAAAGGATGGTAATAGTGTGCAGCTCTGTCCAGCTGAAATTACAAGGGAAGATTACAAAGACATAATGTGACAACCCAAATTAGATTTTGGCAAACTGGTCAAAACTAGGACCTTACCCTCAATTATTTTTTTTTTTACAAGATTTCCAATGTCCCCAGTAGTCAGGACCTTAGATTTATTTCTTGTAAGAAGACTGAAGTGTCCAGGAGCAACACATGTGAATTATCAGAAGAAAACAGGGGGAAAATAGGTCAAACAGGAAAAAAAATCCCACAACCCAAAATTAAAAAAACAACAACTTAGAAGCACTTTTATTTATATGAGGAGAGGATAAAGGTGTGTGCCTAGAAAACTAAATCACATTCTGTGTGTAGATCTGAGAAATGTTCTGCTGTTTTATGAAAATTCAGTGTTGATCAAAGAGAGGGAACCAAGCAGTTAGCTTCTTCGAATGAATGCTAAAATGTGTGTTTTATTCGGGTTTCTGGTACTTTTCAAATGTATGAATGCCGTACCTCTCAGCTAAGCCTTGCTAGGACTCCCAGGAGGGAAGGTCCCGTGCAGGACCGTGTGCCGCTGCGGCTGAGGGGCCCCGGTGAGCTCCCGCTGCTGTAGCGCTTCAGTGCAAACCTTTCTTTTCAGCAGGCATCTCAGCAGAGAGTGCTGATTTAGAGCAAAAAAATTTGTTGATGTCTGTTTCGCTGATGGCCAGTTTTTGTGTGAAGGCAGGGCCCCTTGGAAACTGCACACCAGGCTGTGCTGTTACCTGCTTGTGCTTAGTTAGCAGCAGACCGAGGCAGACCTGGGAGAAAGCTCAGCCTTTGCCAGGAGTGGTTCTGGGGGGAAAAGAATCTGTTCACGGATGCAGAAAGTCTTTTCTTGTGTGAAGTCCCCCCGGCTCATTCAGTCTTGAACTGACTGTAGGCTCTTCTGTGGCAGTTCGGGCAGCACCGGGGAGGGTGCTGCATGGCTCTGCATTGCCTGGCTGCAGCTCCTGGTGCAGGGTGCCCACGGTGGGCACGACCGGGGGGACACAGCCTCCCTCCGTGTGACTTCACTGCCGCTTAGCGCTCCCCTGACCGCCGGCACTGCTGGCACCGCCGCTTGCCACAACACCCACCCCTGGCACTGCCACGCACCACGAAACTGCTGCTTTCCAGCCACACTGCGCTCCTGTCTCTCCACACAAGCCGATCCACTTATGTGGGTGCCCCCAGTCCCCTCACTTGGACGATGCAGTGTTTCTTCTTCCTTTCTCTCTGCCTAGTTGTACAACCCACTACTGGAGACAGGTAGCGGCTGCCAAATTGCATCCTGCATCTGTTCATTTCCAAACACGCCTTTGTTAGGTGCAAACGAAGGCCTCATTATTGGCTGTAAGTATGTAGTCACTTAGGAAAATAAGCCGATAAGTAAACATCTGAGTGAACAAATTGGTGATTTGCATCTACTTGTTCCCTGAATGTGTTCACAAGTGGTAAGAAAAAGGGCCAGTGTCTCCAAATACATCCGCGTGGCATTTCACCACAATATACTTTTTCAAATGGACTGTCTGGCTTTTGCAGCCAAGCGATATGCAGCAAAGCTGGAGAGAAGAGAGATAAATGTATAGGATTTAGTAATATGGAGGACCATGGTAAAGGTACAAAGATTACTTTCCTTCTGGAATACTTCTGATTTATTCCTAAACACAAAGTTGACCATATGGAGAACTTTTTATGTCTGAAGAAAAGCAGCTCACTAATTCAGGTCTGCGAGGGGAATTTCTGCTTCTTATGACAGTAAATCTCTGGGTTCTCCATCCCTACAAGCTTTCCATTTTTCTGTTCAGTAGACTGAAGTTTAGATTCAGGAACAATATAGAATTAGAGGTGAATAAACTGTTAGAGAAACTCTTAAGTCATATTGACTTAAGTGATGAGATCATGCCAAGAAAGTTAATACAGACAGCTCTAGAGGAATGCTGATCAACTGATTTATTCACCTCTGTTTGTTCTAAGCAAAAACATATGTCTAAGGAGGCTTTCAGAGCAGAATAAAAAGCAAAAAATTCCAAGTTTCCTTTAAACCCTTCTTCACTCCCTTCACTATATATTTTTCACATACAGATAAAACACTATAAGGACATGAACACACAGAATAAATGCCTTTTAAAGTATCTTTTCAATTCTACATTGATATTTCTTAAAAAATAACCTTGGATTCCATGTTGTGTGGTCCCACATCAGTGAGGCAGAATGTGGCCATATGTTTCCGCTTGCCTTGGTCACTGCTAATCTCCCTTGCCCACTTTCGTTATGCTAAAGGCCACTGCCTGTGGTTTTATTATGAATGATTTTCTGCAATTTATGCTTGCCTGTAAGGTTGTACAAAGATAACTTGACATCCTAAGATCTAAAGTGAGTTTAGGCTTTTTCAAACTGTAGATGCACGTTGCCCACACAGGCACACGGTCCCATGTTAAAAGGATGAATTTTTTTTTTTGTTAGTCCTCTCCTTTATGGAATCCAGTCTCACCCTGTCATGCAGATTTGCTGAGAGTGTTAGTGCTATAAAGAAACAGGATCCAATTTTCATTCTTCAAAAAACTCTCAAAAGTGGAACAAAACAAAAATGCCAGACAAATGTGCATGACACACAAGCATCCTAGGAACACTCAGAAATATCTTCTATTTCTAGACTATAACTTTTCCCAGAAGTTAATAAATATGCATCTACAACAAATCTGTGTTCTGGACTAATTCAGTGTGGACTTCAATATAGTTAGTTATCCATCAGTATGAACTATAAAGCATTTACATCAAGGCTCTGGAGAAGCTTTTAAATACTGTATTTTTGTTATATTTAATAGGGGCTTATAAGTTTAGTTGTGATTGACTATAAAGCAAATAATGCACATCTCACATGCAAATATACAGCTCTGAGGATTGGCTGTGTAAATTGAACTCATTTGTGTAACTGCTTTTGCATGCATCTGTTTCTGTGATAGATGGAGATGTTACCACATCACCAATGAAAATCCCCACCCATGAGAGAATTCATGTCTCCCTTCATTCATCTGTCTATGGCCAGAGCTTTGAGTCCTTTCTCACAATTCTTCACGTGTCTGGCTTTATTTGTGCCTTTGCTTACATAAGAATTTAAAGGCTATCTTCTCTTCTGCTTCCATATGTAAGCATTAAGAAACACATTTAGCTGCATGCACAAGGAGGCAGGCATGCTATTCTGTCCAAGATCGTATTTTTTGTTCTTAGATGTTGAGATCGTTAGATGTTAGATCATTGAAGTGTTGAGAGACATTGTGTCTTTGGCCCAAAATTCATTACCGCAACTCTTTGCCACAGCAGAACCATGAAGAGATGCCTGACAAAGCAGGAACTGGCTTCTGGGAGGCTTTGTGAGAACCTTGTAATTGAGTCGGTATGGACCGACCACCATTGCTTGAAAGGGCAAGTCCAGTTGTTTGAAAGGGAGAGAAGTGGTGAGTGTGGTCTGGATGAGAACTGCAGCCAACAGTGAAAAAGAGAAGGATTAGACTAAATGTTATGGGACAACATCACATGGGCCTTACAGTGCTCTCCACTGAGAAGTGGCTGAATAAAACAGTTGCATTTTTGATTAAAAAATAAGTAAATAAGAGGTTGGGGAAAGTCACAGAAGTGGACTTCAGGGAATGATTTTTACATGGCTTCAGGAATCAACTAAATAATACATTCATTCTTATCTCAGTGATTCATCTTAATATGAGCCAAAAGCTCTTCAAGTCTCTGAAGAGACACATGGCTCATCATTTTTCAGTGTATATAGGTGGCAGAAATGAAATCCCATATTGTTTTTTTCTCTCCAACTAAGGCACACACTGTTAAACCTGATACACTTTTAAGAAAAGGCTTTCCCCATTAGGTACATAAATCCTAGTGAACATAAAGATTCCTCAGTTGCTGCGTGATGGAGAATTTGGATGTAACCAGAATCAAAGTTACTTTTGAATTTCTAAAGCAAAGATTCTGATTCATTAGCACAGGAAATGCTGCTCAGTACAGGGCATTCTGATGAACCAGGAGTTAATTCATTATCTAAAAAGCATTTGTTGCATATGCAGCTAGTGATCATGAACTTGTTATATCTGTGAATAGAAATTATGGCACCAGCCAATAATGTCTACATTTAATACTTAAAAAACCCCCACCTTTTTACCAAAGCTGAAATCTCTTGTGGCATAAATGATGGCAATATTATATTTAAAATTGGAATTGCAAATCTTTGGTATTGTTGAAAGAGATTGATCCAAAAGCCATGACTGTAAAAATGTGAAAAAAGTTCTGAAAAGTCCCTGATAGAAGACATGTAGAATCATCTTTAAAAAGTAAATACAAGTAAATATAGAAATAATGGGAAAATGTGAAAGTAGAAGCACTGAATTTAAATTACAGGTTAAAAATGCATGCAGTGGATAAGAGAAGCTAAAGAAATCAATGATATATAAGTAGAAATAGAATTAAAATAGTAAGAAAGTTTTTAAAGGATATTAGGAGTAAAAATCAACTTAATCCAAGACTAGGTCCATTGCAATATGCAGAATGTAAAATCAAATAATACAGAAAAGTCAGAAATGTTCAATTAATAATTCTATTCAATGTTTGGAGAGAAGTAGGAGATCATATGGTGGATGAAATGAGAAGTTTACCATCTGCAGTGAAAGAGAATGTGAAACAGTATCTGGTATAATTAAATGCTGTAGAAACAAAAGGCCCAGAGAACGTACAATTAGAAGTCTTAAAGGAATTATCCAAGGAACAGAAAGAGCTGAATCATTTGATGATTGAGACATAACTTTAGGACTGGACATGGATAATTACCTGTGGAAGACAAGCTTGATGGAAGCTTAGATGTCACAAACAAAAGCACATAAGGGTCCGGTGGGTAAAAGCTGAACTTAGACAAATGCAGCCTTGAAGGAGACAGATTTTCCTTGTATTAAGGTAATTTAGCATGGGAACAGCTCACCAGGAAAGGTGGCAGACTCATCAGTTGGAGACGAAAATGATATGAGATAACTCTTAAAAGAGTTGCATCTCAGAAAAATTCTGTCCTGTGTATAGACGAGGTCAGATTAGATGATCAGAGCAGTCCCTTTTGGCCACAGAGTGTATAAATTATAAATTAAACTCAAACTAATTTAGAAAATGATGTTTCAACCCAAACTAGAAACTAATTTACTGTCTCCTGCGTTAGACTCTTCCCTCCTACGATGTCTCCAACATAACTGCCATTGATTTTTATTAATTAATGGCACGTTTTTAATATGGTCTGTTTTGTGGCCAGTTAGTACTTAGGTTCCTTTTGTGTTGCTGCTATATATGCATGTGTAATGACTTGTATGTAAAAAAAGGACTGTCAAATAACTTACACTCAAAAGATAACATGAGAGACAACGGGTGGGCACAACAGCCACATTGAAGAGGCTGAGGGATCGTACAATACCAGGTAGAACTGAAGTGTTTCTGTTGAATATAGTAAGGTGCCATCTGTCCAGACATGCCTGAATGTACTGTGGGGGCTTTTCAGCAAGACCGGCTGCCCCAGCAAAAGGCTCTGAAGTAGCGTTAAAAATGACAAGGAGAAAACTTTATTGAATTGTCAAAGAATCAGACTCAACAGAGGAAAGTACCACAACTCTGCAAATATGGAGAGCACATGCACAGAGTCCAGGCCTACATAAATATAAATATTTTCAATGTCCTTATTTTAGAGGATGTTCAATGTAGGGATGTTGGCATCCTTACAGAAACTAAAGTGAGTCATTAAAGTTACTCCTTGAAAATTCTACCTAGAAATATATACTTCTATTCTGTAACAGATACTTCCAAAAATATCTGAGCAGTAATGGATGTTTTATCATCAGCTCCAAGAAAAGATGGGGTACCTCTCCTACCATTTAAGACAAGTTTAGAATGGTTACACAGTGAGAATGGTTGCTTGTAGCAAGTGAGCTTTTAGATTGAGAAGAGTTGTATTGCTTCCTTCCCAATCACTTGGAAGTGCAGAGTGTATCTGAGCCCTGTGAAAGATACCCTGCTTTCAAATTCTCATTGGCGTCCTCCACTTTACTGGGTACTTTTCACATGTTCAGACGCTGTTCTACAAGAGG
This sequence comes from Cariama cristata, assembly GCF_000690535.1. NCBI lineage: Eukaryota > Metazoa > Chordata > Aves > Cariamiformes > Cariamidae > Cariama > Cariama cristata. Next base: position 68,186 of record NW_009633983.1, read on the forward strand.
CAGGTTAATTATTTTTAAAGGCTAAAGACAATAAAAGACAAAATGAGCCAGATAAGCATTGCCCAAACAAACTTGTAATACTTGGAATATAGTGGGTTTCATATACATATAAAAACACATATAGCTGTACATAATATTATATATAATATATATATTATATAGTATTGGTTTATTTTTGTAGCTAGCTCAACTGGCTATGCTAGATAACCTACAATGATTCCAATATTTCTGGGAAAGCATCTTTGATGGACTGGGAAAGATAATCTTAGACAACATGCAGTAGTATGCATGTTGATACCTTTGTCTATAGCTGTATGTGGGACAAGTGTATAAAAGGTGATAGAGATCTTCAAACCTTAATGTGTCATCTCTATCTCAGATGGCACTTAATGTGCACTGTATATGGTCCCCTCATCTGTAGCTCTTCCTAGAGCTTGTTAGGAAGCAGAGGCAGCGGTTTGCTAATGTGCTCATATATACAAGTACCATGCAGAAGTGCACGGTGCAAACTGAAATGTGGGTCTTTTGGAAAGTGGAATTTGTCCAGTGATTTCAGTGGGCAACAGATCAGGCCCATACCATTTGTTGTCATTCCTGTTTAAAGTCCCAGCTGTCGCTTCTGAAGAGTTTTACAAACAGGAGCAGAAGAAAATGTGTATTTCCCAGGAACTAAACTCATTCACTGAAGTGTTGCGTCTGTCTGAGGGAGAGCAAAGATCCTCGTGGTGCGGTAAGGCAAGGTGGGAACCAATGGGGATTTTCCCTGCACTGAAACCCCAAGTCTGGGCCAACAGTATAGTTTTTTCAGAGGCTGCATAACTCCATTTGTATTAACATCATGGCTCATGGTCCTTGGCACAGTAAGAAGGATTAAAAAAAAGATTCTTACTACATTCCTCAGGGCCCGTTGGTTTTTGCATTATCATCTGCATATCTGCCTGCCTCTCTGGGTGTCTAGTTGTCAGTCGTAGTGTGGCCTTCCTAGAATGCTCTGTCTGTTTATCATTTGAGCTCCTTTTTCAGTCTGCTTTTTTTCTGTAGAAATGTAATGAATATATAGTGCAAGCTGAGGTGTTTCTAATATCCCCATAATTTGGAATTCAGGTGCATTAAGAGAACTGGGTGATCCTATCCCTTGCACAGTCAGTTACTTATCTGGAGTAATTTTGTTTTTCCTAAAAATTGAACAGTTGCAATCCCAATACAAATGTTATATAGTTTTAATATATCATTACTTACGAAAGCAGAATTGTTGATTGCAAAACATAAGTGACTGCAGATAGCTTCTTTTGTTTCTTGCTGTGTTTGGCCTCACCATCTCAATTCTTAGACAGCAACTCTTTTTCCTCTTCTATACAAGGCATATTTCATATTGTATTACTGAAATGTACAGCTGTGTTTAGTAGCTCCATCCTCACACATTTAAGAATAGCCGTGCCTGATTTTTTTGAGATTGTGCCAATATTCCAAATGGCTTCTCTTTTGTTTTTGAGAAGTTAAAGCTTAATTTTGGCATTTGTCAGTTCTGAAGTTATGTTTGGTTTCAACAGCTTTTTTTCTAAGATTCATCATCTGAAATAACCCGCGGTAATTACAAGAATTTGTCAGGATTTTGCCGATCACCTCCTGCACGTGTTTTTTGAGGGACGCGTGGGGCAGGACGCGAGGAAGCGGGTGCGGGTGCAGGAGCCCTGCCCGGGGAGCGCTCCCCGGCTGCTGCCCGCACCGTGCGGTGTCAGCAGCGATCCACCTCGATGGCTCCCTGATCTTCAATCAGTCTTTATGGCCCCTAGTCGCTTGTTGTTCAAGCTGTGTGTCACAGCCAGTCACAACAGTTACTTCAAGCAAATTTTCACACTCTTTGGCTCAAACTGCTGGCAGCATTCCTAAAGACTCTGAGGAAATAATTCCACAAAGTGGCATAAATTAATGTGACTAATTAACATGATGTTAATTATTTGTAAATTGTATGTTTGGATACACATTACTTGAGAGGCATATGTTACATTCAATGTTTACTGAAACAAGTGACTGCTAATCGCATCTCCTGAGTGTTCCTTTCACAACAGTCAGCAAATAGAGGCTTCTCTAAAAATAAAAATTGTGTCCTAAGGGAATGCATGAACTATAGCATGCAGTGAAATGAGGAACTGGAGTAGAGCATTACCCTCGTGTCAGCCTGAGAAACTCATTGGACCGAGTTTCATAGGTAGTAACTACTTTCACCTCGCATGTAAGTCAGGACACATATAGTATATTAGCAGAATGTTTTTAAATGATCCTTTAACTAGTCCGTGGAAAAAATAAATGGAGCTCATGTAATTAAAAGTTGCACACAAGGACAAGACTTTGATTTAGGGTTGAAAAAGCAACGGTAACACGGTTATTTTCTAACTTAGGAGTTTCTGATGTGATGCTGAAAAGGTCCTCCTGCATCATTAGCAGTAGATGCACAGCACTTGAGTTGTAAATGCAAGGAGGGCATAAATACAACACGCTCGCTAACCTGTGACTCCCTAAGCACATCAGAGCCTCGTACAGTGAGTTACAAGCTGTCTACAGACAACTGCTCCAACCACACCTGGTAGCAGAGTAATGTGCATGTTATACTGAGCCCACACTTCTCGTATTAGAGGACATTGACAGATCACACTGGTGCTCATCGTTGCATGCTGCTTTTGTGAACAGAGAATTTGGTTTTGAATGACAGTACTAAAGGGGTATAACAGACAAATGCATTAAGTCCAGTGGTGTGGTACCACAGGCCACCACGTCATATAATCCCTTTATTAAATTGGTCAAGCTCCATTATTTAGGATTGTTTTCTCATCACTGCTACCTGAAAGTTATTTTAGAATACAAGGCAGTAATGCTTAGAAAGTCTTTTGTAGTTTCTAGATTACATTTCTCCATGATTGCTCAGAGCTATTTTTTTGTCACATCAACGTTCTTTTTAGATTAAATAGTTCTTTTACTTCTCCCATGTTTCCTCCCAAATTTCATTTACATTACATCTTTCAAAGTGCATGTCCATGGAAGCCTAATTACTTTAAATACTGGGTTATTTTCCTGCCACAGCAGCTCCCTAAACTCACTCGCCACCTGACTGCACATGTGGTGCAAAGGAGAGGAGGGACCGTGCGGCTGGAATAGAAAGACAGAGAGAGAAATATAGATATATAGAAAAAAGGACAGGCATATGGTAGCTGTGAATTACATCAGTTCAAGTTGCCATGGTACAACACTTTCAGGCTTCACTTCTCTGTACTGAAAACATTAGCTCTTATTTAATCCCTTCTCATGAAACAAGCTCTCAACCCTTCTAATCAAACCCTTCTCTTCATCTGTTCTAGTTCATGTGTTGTGAAGAGCTGTGACACTGTGGGTTGCTCTTGGTTACAGAGTGTGGATGGCAGAGCCATTCAAAGTGCCCTCGCATTGCCCACCTTGGCCTCTGGTCTTCTGGAGGTCTGTGGTATTTGTGCCAGCCCCATGGGGATGTCTCAGATACCCTACAGCATCTCAGATGGCACCAGACACTTAACAGTGGCCATCTCAGTCAAGCCCTTCATGACTGACAGTTTTAGATGTAAAATTTCTCCTCCTACTGTAAGATTTATGTTATTCCTGAGTCAGCAACCTTGATATTATTGAAATATTCTTGAATTTTTTTTAAAAAAAAAAAAAACCAACTCATTTTCTACAATTTAAAACCAAACAAACACTGTCTTGAGAATTGTTGGAATCTTTTGCTGCACAGAATAAGTCTCTTGAACTATGCCGCTGACAGCTACAGAAAACTCCGCCTCTAAGAGATGTACTTTAGCAGCCAGATCCGAAGGGAAGAGCATGGTCAGTACAGACAGAACATTTGGTGACTGAGGTGACTGATCTAACAGCCTCTGATGTATTTATTGTGCAAAAAGTACAGATTTTTGGGAAGTGGATTTTCAATCCTAGTAACAACCATATCCTGGACACTAGGCAAACCTCTGCATTTTACCCTTTCTCTTTATCCTACCATACTTCCTATTCTTACTTCAATGCATCAAGGCATTCGAGCTTCCCAGTAAAGAAAAAGGTTCTGCCCTTTTCTTTTTAACACAGGCAAATAACATGTTTCCCTAACATTCTTTTTTCTTTTGGAAAGACAGAAACTGCTTTTGTTGAAAGTTAAAAAATAAAATTTCATTTGAGGCAAGCATCTAGCCTGGAAAATTTCAGCTAAATAATAACAGCTTGGCAAAGACATAAGCAACTGGAACCAATGTATTATATTAAAAATATTAAGCAAACTTAACTGGAGCTCTTGTCTATAATAAAAATGTATGCAGGCATACATATGTATATACAGTGCTATTTTCTTATATATGTAATGAATAATGCAGTTCATTATTTTTGGAACTGTATCATTTGCAGTACTCTTTCAAGCCAGCTCCTGAATTCAATGGCGCTTATTGTATATGTAAAGTTTAATACATGCATAACTCTTTTTCAGGATCATATTCTACAATATTAATGCAGTATTCACATTATGAATTTACCTGCCTGAAATTCCAGAATATTTCAAAATATGGCTGCACACATACTGGCAATTAAATTACAAACCCTAGCTTTCTACATTTTCATGTTTTCTTTGTGTAAAACAGTTGTATTATATGACAAAAGACAATATGTAACTCCTGGGTTGTTTGATTGGTTGTTTTAAACTAAGTTATTGGGGTTTGCAGTCTTTTTTTTTTTTTTTTTTCTTCTCCTGGGAGAAGAAGGGAAGGGAAGATACATTCAAACACAGATTTTATATTTTGCTTGTTTAGGGAGTATTTCAACAGCTGGGTGCGTGAATCCTCTACTGGCAAGGGTGTGGTGGAAGCCCCATTTGCTGTTGGGCTGCGGTGCAGATGTCCAACAGGCTGGGCTGGGGCCTTTGTTGACTTAGGTCTACTTGAATAAAGAACCTTCCACAAGCAGATGATAGTCTGAAAGCCCATTGGGTGACGAGGAGTCTGATCTGTTTGAACTCTCTTGACTGTTAAGCTAAAGGGAAAGCTCAACTCTGTGCGTGGATGCAAAACTGAGGCTGGGATTTGGCACTGAAGCTGTGCAGAATACAATAGTGAACTTACTTTCATAAAGTTACAACTTCCAGCCACTTTTCAAAAGAAACTTAGAAAGGCTTTATTATGCCACGGTTCATAGTGACTCAGAATTCTCCGTACAAAGATTTTTCAGACAAATGGATATAGGTGAGTACTGGGAAAAGTTTTTGTTCTATAAAAACAAAAATGCAATTTTTGAGGTTTTGCAGTCATGCTGGAATCATATTAAGGTTTTTGAAAAGAGAAACAAGCAGGTGAAGAATTACATAAAAATAATGAGTAACAGCAGGTCTTTAAGCTGTAAAGTCTATTTCAAATAGAAACATTTCTCTCTCTCTTCCTTAACTGTAGTTTTCTTAGCATTTAGGCATTTCCTGCATGTTTCTGACAATGGGCAGACAACAACAAAAAAACTAGGACAACTCAAAATATTTTTACAAGAAAACAAATTATTGATTTTTTTAAAATTAAAAAGAATTATGGTCTCTCACGCGTATATCCCATTCAGCCGGGCAATTGCTACCTGACTCAGAAAGCAATTGAATCAATTACACTGGCTAGGCCACCCTTAAAAAGGTGACAAAATGTGCTGGCAGGTCCTGTCTCGTGTGGCTGTGCTCAGTCATGTGAAACAGAGCCACTACTCACAATAAAACAACACAAAGCAAAGTTAGGATAGGACAGGAGGTAAATAACAGAAATAGCAGAGAAGAAATTGCAGCCTGCAGGTAGAATTAACCATCAGAGCTGGTGTTGGGAGATACCATGGAAATATGTCCTGAGAAATACCATTTCACTGAGCTCATGTGCTAAGGACTGTTCCTTTAGGGATCTGGTTTCCCCAATGGCATAGTCCTTCAAGGCTGAAACCTTGCCCAGGCAGCAGGTCAGCTGAAAGGAAGGCTTTGGTTTGTTTGATGGCCACTCCATCTTGCAACGTATGAGTTTTCACTAGGCGTTTCAGGCACAACCCAGCCGTGATTAGTCTGAGGAGAGGACAGGCTGAGACCTTGTGGAATCAGCCATATGACATGAACATAATTTTAAGGACCTGACGCAGACCCCAGAGATTTGGCAGGGAAAACTGACTTCCATTCAACTACTTAAGTATTTGTAGTTTTCTTTTTCCTGGTTACTATGCTCCCTGCGCTGAACAACCCATACGAACTGTTGTCAAGTCCCAGTTGTGGAGATCCATGATGTAAGGCTGACAACCAGTACTTGCTAATCCCATGGATTTCACTGGGCGTTCGAGCAGAGCCCAGACACCAAGACACCGCAGGAAATCCAGTTCTCTTTCTGAATTCCTCCAATCTCCAAGTGATATTTTGAAGTATCCCTAAAGAAATTGAGAACTGCAAGAATCCTATGTATATTATGAAAATTGTAACCAAAGCTATTGCAATCCCAGCCTGCAATGAAGAGAACTGGTATCAAATATCTCTGAATTATTTTTCAATGTTGAAATAATTTCAGACACATAACTTCTGCAGTGTTTTCTAGGGAATAATTTAAGCTTCAAAACTGTGATTTCTGATTTTGTTTTACTTTCCTTGATATTTTATATTATTTTGAACATTTATTTTATATTGTTTTTAACTTTTTGTGGTCTTTGGCATTTTTTTGAAATTTTCAGCCCCATAGTAGCTGCAGCTATAAATTCATCACAGTTGCATTCTAGCTGTGAGATTTATGATGATGCAAATCCCCCCAAAAAATTCAAGAACTGGATTTCTGGAAAAAATGGATTACCACTGTAAAGCAAGGAAAGTCATCAAAACCTAACAGTGGTGACTTTCAATGTATATTTTAATGCATTCCAAAAATTGATCTGCCTTCTGGAATCACTGCTGCCATCTCAAGTCCAAAAAGTGTTTTCTGAAATGAAAAATGATAGTATTAGATTTTCAAGAGTCTCCTTGGGTGTGAGCGGAAGGTTGCGTGCAGGTAAAGCCACTGGGAATAGACCCCATGATAACATGAAGTAATAAGACAAGGAGAAAATTCAGGAGGCTGGTGGCTTTTTTTACTTAAAGGTCAATTTTGTTTGTGAGACGGGAATGGAAGAATCTCCAAAAGATTTTGGGAAGCCAGAGGGTCAGATTAGGCCCCTAAAACTACAAGTACCTCTCTGGCTGGGCCAAGTGAACACCTGCTGTCTCTTAGGGAGTTTAAAATTGAAGTCAGCACCTTGGGTTACATCCTAATTGCCTACTGGAAAAAATTGTGCCAATATATTAGATGTTTTGAACTTGAGCATATACTCATTCACAAAAATAACCAGCTAAGGTAAAGTTAAACTGCAGCCACATAACTTTTCCATCTATGTATCACCTTTCTTTTAGAGGTGTTTGTATTTATAGGTTATATCCTTGGGAATATGCATGCCCCTTCATGCAAACCTAGCAAAGCTTCTCTTGCTATATCCATAAAGGACATATTCTTGTTCCTGCCTTCTCTGACTGATGTGTGACACACAGGACAGGTAAACTAACCAGCCTCTCCAGTTTCATGTGACAAGACACAGGTTCAGCTGTTGTTAGGACACCTATTGGCACTGTGCATCTCAAATATTATGATTCAGGTATGTAACTTTCCCAGAATGAAAAAACACCCCAGAATCTCTACATTAAAATTAGAGTTGTTCAAAAAGTCACATGAATGTGAAGTCCATATATTAGCTGTATTCTTAAAAAATGCAATGACATTCAGTGATGCATTTTAAGAATTTTGTTAGAAAGTTGTCACAATTTGCCTGTCCATTGCTTAGGCATCTGTAATGGAGAGATGTCATTTAAAAGTGCAACAGTGGTGGTACTTGCTTGATTTATAGTCCATTCTTTTCCCTAGCTTTCTGGCCTGCAATGGGATTTCTATTGTTGGCTGTTGTTAAATCCCAGCATAATGGATACCACAGCTGCAGTGGACAGCTGTAATTTTTACTGACTCCTGTCTTGCTGTGTGACTCAGCTATGCAGTTCAATACTTAGCCCATGTGTTTTGAAAATGGATTTAAATAACCTAAGTGTATATGTTGTTTAATTAACAATAGGCAATGTTTATTCTTTTGAACTTCACACTGTTGAAAGAGGAACAAAACGTGTGTCTGTTTTGAATTTAATATTGACATTCCATATGTGCTTAATGAGGGAATGTGTAGGACAGCTGTTTTGGATGTATACAGAATGTAAACCCTCGGTGGAGTGTTTAACTTTCTGAAACTACATTTAATTTTGAAGTCTCATGAAAGGTAAAATAGTCACAAAACACGGAAGGAGTCATATAATCTTACTAAAGACAACAAGAATATGGTATGTATTAGCCAGGATACTTAGTACCTAACACAATGTTTTAGTGTTTGAAGAAAAGTTTCTTGCCATCGTTTACGAACTCCTTTTTTTTCTGTGCACAAAAGCCTTAGAAAGTACCTTCATCATCCCTGAGCTGAAACTGAATTGATATACCAGCTTTTCACTAGAGTATCCCAACACATTCAACTTGTCATGTTGTATGTTGGATCCTGTTCATTGAATGACAGCTGATACCTCATGTAATTGAACAAGAATTGTATGCTGCTGTTGTTGGGGTTTGTACTTAATAACAGGTAATACACGCTTACATGTAACTTGCTTGAAAAGCTGAATATTTTCCTCCAAACAACTTTTACTGCGAGAACATCTGTAAACACACGCTATCCACATGTCACTTCTCTATGGAACAAAAGAAGAGGGGAGATGATATATTTGCACACAGTGAAACAGAGCAGTGTACCCAAAAAGCATCCCAAATTTAGCTATATGCGCAAAACCCCCTGAGAAGTGAGACCCATCCCTGAAAAGTAAGACAGAGGCATCACTCAACAGTTTGGCCTCTCTGTTTTGTACATGATATGCCAATGAACATCTCATAATCTCAGAAAGCAAATGTAGATTACTGAATGGTTTGCAGGTGAAAAGCCCAGTGCTAACTACAGTTTAAATATTTAAATAATAAGTCCTCCATTGCATTAGGAACAAATCTGTTTTCTGTCAACATTCAGGCACTCCAACCTAGGATTTTAAAAAGAAATATCGGTTAATCATAAATCTATCTCCAGGCTGTATGAGCCTCTCTAATGTGTAATTTCAGGAAAATTGCCACAGGACTAATGTGTATCCGGCACTGAAGCATGTAGCACTCTCCGTGATATTCAGCGTGATAGAAAAGTGGAAATAAAACCCTCAATCTCTCCAGGAGGAGGTACATTAGTGTAGCGGTTGGCCATCTTTAATATAGTTTGCTATCTTGTAAATGCATAAGAGTATTGAGAATTAGTAGTCTGTTTTTCTTGTGTTGCAACAGGAGGGCAGGTGGTTTTCTAGCTCTTTTCCAGGTGACAGCCAGTTTTGCTGGCAGCAGTGGTATTTTAAGAGAGGAAATAGTGTTGGCATTTCCACATTTTTATCTGATTACAATAGCTATTTAACAAGATTCTTTACATCCTCAGTCAGGAAGGATGCTAACTACAATCTGTTAATTAAAACTGGAAGGGTTTGGGTTTCCTTGGAAGAATTTTGGTCAGCTGTCAAGGGCATGGTCAGTAGGGACACTGGATACTTATGACAATATTCAGCTTCTAACTATAAGGGTCAAATTCTGTATTGGATTGATAAAATTAAGAGTAATAAAATTCGTTACCTTTGATATCTGGAAAATTATAATAGCCAAGAACATTTTGAATATATGCAATTAAAACTTTTTAGCTTTGGAAAACAAGATTTGTTGTTATGGATCAGCATGTCATTTACTGTTCCATTTGAAGTAGTTTGTTTTTTAGCTAGTTTAATTCAGAGACTATCACTGTATTAAAAAAAAACCAAACGAAACCAAACCAAAACAACAAACTTGTTCTAAAAAACCTTTTCACCTAATTATGATTTACATCACTAATGCAATTAATGTCATAACACAGATAATGCTTCTCACAAATATCCCAGGAATGGTATTATCCATTTATTTCTTTTTTGGTATTTACTCTTTGCATCTGTGTGCTCTTGTTTTTTCCTGTTAATAGTTGATTTAATTTTGTACTCTCTTGTAGAATAACTTTCCATTACAAGAAATACCTTGCATACAAGATCAAATATTGTGCTATGTAGTCCACTCATTAAAGAATCAGTAAGCTGTTTTCTGTATTGTAAGTAGCTTCTTCAAAGTAGGAGCTTGCAAAAGTAATAGTAAGACATCTCCAGTCTGTTTTTTCTGTTTTCGTGGATATAAAAGGAACAGCTGTGTAGAATCTGTCTGGCATATTAAATAGCATCCCAGTAGGAACCGCTTCTCTCTCAGAGAAAAGTCTAACACTGAAAGACTTACCAAAATGTACAGACTGTAGATTCTACTTTAGCTTTTACTTTAATTCATCATAGGACAAGAGGAAACGGTCTCAAGTTGCGCCAGGGGAGGTTCAGGCTGGACATTAGAAAGAACTTCTTCACTGTTAGAGTCGTTAAGCATTGGAACAGGCTTCCCAGGGAGGTGGTGGAGTCACCATCCCTGGAGGTGTTCAAAAAACATTTAGATGTGGTGCTTCAAGACATAGTTTAGTGGGTTTAGCAGGCATGGTGGCATTGGGTATACGGTTGGACTTGATGATCTTTGAGGTCTCTTCCAACCGTAATGATTCTATGATCCTGCAGGTTATATCCAGGTGTATGTTGCTACTTTTCTACATATGATTTTTAATGACTATTCGGTATCGAAATTAGAGTATTTAAATTAAAACCTCATAAATGGAAGGGAACATTAGATTTTTCAAAGGAAGAGTGGAAAGCTCAAGTCCTGAATTCTAAGTTTTAAACTCCTCTGAGAGGGATCAAAACCCTGTAAAAATACTTTTGGTGGTGGTTACCATGTGCATGTTCACATAGTAAGTATGAAGAGAAAAGTAGTGCATGAGAATTTTCCAAAGAGCTCTGTGCATGATGAATCTGCAAATTAGATGCAAGTTACTTATTTTATTTAAATTGTATAGCCCTTTGTCACATAGCTTGGAAAAAAGCTGTAAGGTAAAAAGGGTATGTTGAATTTTACATGGCTTAAAATATCTGAAGAGCATTCTGTTTAAGTGACATCTTCAACTATTAGGTTAAAGGTATTTATCGTCTGAATGCCAAGTATAAAATGTTAAGACAGCTATTTGGCATGTTGGCCTGTTCTGTGTACTTTTTCTAAAATTTATGTGATAATACTTGTTAGATTTTTAAAGGTTTTCCTTTGGTTTGTAATAAAGATTTGTTGGTGATTATATTGGAATATGTTTGTGTAGCTATATACAGACACACACCCTTAGACACATGTGTAAAATAATGAGGTAACAGTTTATACGAGTGAGTTATTTATACTTAAATGTTGGTTACAGATTCATTATGCTGTTTGACATCATTATATTTGTATATTTAAACCATGAATAATTCTTCTTCCATAGCAAACTAAGACTATATCATTAAAAGAACTAAACAGCGAAAAATAGAAGTAGTAGTTAACCAGAAGTTCACCTTGGTGAGTTAAATTCTCCGATTTAACTCACATCCACTCCGCTGTGAGGGGATGTGAATGAACTTAATGCAAACCTTTTTCTGCACTATACCTGTAGGAAAGCAGTTGTTATTATGGGTTTCAGCTAACCTAAGAGTAGGATTTTGTCCAGTAGATTCTATTGCATGTGTGCACAATTGCCGTATTGGAGGCTGCTCCTAGAAGCTGCCCCAGGAGACCAGACACCACCAAGGAGACCCCTGCAAACTGATAGAGGTGCAGAATCTGGTCTGGCAGACATGAGTTGTGTACGTTGAGGCCAACTGAGGTGTGGCATCAGGAACTGGGTCAAAAGTGTCTTGTGCCGTGTTGCCTTGCTCTGGCATGGAGGTATGTACATGCCGTGAAGAGAAACCCTCCAGTTGCTGAGGAGAGGCCAGGGGGAAGACTCTCTCATAAAATCATAGAAATGAAGGGAATATTTTACAGAACTGATTCCTTTTTCATTCTGGGCCTTTCTTAAGATCATTGTACAGGATTGTACTCCCCCCTGTTTGCCTTATTTTTCTTTTGGAAAGGAATTTAAAAATGGAGTGAGCAAACACATGCTACTTTCCATGAGGGAGATCAGTAAAATGCACGTGCCCACAGGATGGGTTACAAAGGCAACTTTGACATTAGAGATAGTGCAAGTTCCAGTGATATTCCCTGTATAGCAAATGAGGAATTATTCTGGCACCTGCAGTTCCTGTAGTAATAGAAGATGCTCATGCAGCAATGAACTCTTTTATTTTTATTTATTTTTATTGTTACCATCCGTAACGAGAAATATTGGGGCCTGTCCCCATTTACTTTCCTGCTCACAGTACTGTAATTCAGTGCAAGAGCGCTGCTCAAAAGCATATGGAAAAGAAGTTTAATCCCACAGTCATGCAAGTTACTGCTCTAGAAAATTATGTATAATCTAGTTCATCACATAGGAAAAACATGAGTTAGTCTTATGTTCGACTGTGTCTGTGATAAATACTGTGTATCACTATTGATGTATAACATTTTAACAGAAAGTAGGAGAAGCTATTGTGGTAATCGAGGAAATGGCTGATTTTCCTAAGTTTATTTCAGCTGTTCCTTACCAATGTGCTTGGCATTAGACCTTAAAACTTTCACTTCTGATATAGAAAGTGTAGGGGGAAATGCCTGATAGTCTGACTGATAGCTTCGTTCAGAAAACAATAGTTTTCATCTTTTAATTACCATCATCTGATTCATTCTTCAGACCATATGTTTTTTCATTTTGCTGCTCTTGTAGTCTGTAATCAATTCCTTGATTTTTTTCTTCTTGGAAAAAATGTGTGGTTAGGTTATTTTTTCCCACCATTCCTCCTGTTAACTCTAACTTTTCCTTCATGCATGTTATAGTGTATCCTAGAAGGTCTTGACTAATTTCAGTAACAAAATAATCTCTGAGGTGGCAGCAGTATTTCTTAGTATTCTGTAATGATTCTGAGAAACAAGATTAAATTTAGTGCAATGATGATGTAGGAACCCATTCACTGTCATGAACAGATCATATTTAAATTGTAGAAACATTGTACATTGCAGGTTTATATTAACAAAGTCCAGGGTGAAGGAAATAAATTCAAAACCTGCTCTTCCAGCCTAGAAGTGTGTGTCTCAGTCTTACCTGAGGTGAGAAGGAAGCTGCTGCAGAGACTAACTTTATTCATGTGATAGAGTGTGACATTGCATCAGAGGAAAAGGGTCATCACTCCTGAGCTTTAAACAGTCTTTTAAACACCCTACACCCAGATCTTGAAGTGATTTGGAGCTAAGACTTAATGTTACATTCTGGAGGGAACTGGCATAGCTAGTGGTGATAGATTTGACATGTTCTTGGCAGTATTTCCAACCTTTTGGCTGGAGTAGCCTATAGATGCCCTTCGGGGAATGTTTGGTGGCCCCCTGTCCTCTTGTCTGACTACAGATGTGGTGGTCCTGTGATCCAGGTAAAATAGGAATCAGCCATATGGCAGCCACGTGCCTGTCATATAGACCTCCTGAGCCATGATGGAAGATGTAAGCAGCCTCCATCATGTCACGAAGGGTGTGAGCACTCCCAGCATGTGACGGCCGGGCGGCCATGGAGCTCCAGAAAGCAGAAGAAGGCAGCGAGGCAATCCCAGGAGGCACAGCTGGCCTCTGGGCTGGGCCTGGGCAGTCTTTGGTTCAGAGCATCACTTTAAATTAGATAGCATACTGCCATATTTGCTACTTGAGGTTTCTTTCAATGTGATGTTTAAAGCTCAGGCAAGCTCCAGTGTTACAGTCTGGTCAGATGTTTCTTTCAGCTGCAGATAGGCGTGTTAATTTAGTTACACGCTCTCGGAAACACCCTTGTTATCAGTTCATAGTGCTTGCCTCCTGCTTGAGTACAGTTTCCCAGTAAAGATCTAAAAAGCTCCAGGAAAAACTGGCTTCAGTGGCACACAACATCTTTCCAAAACTCTTTCCACAGCCACATATTAACTACTGAATTTAGGCTAACAGCTACAGATCTTCCAACAGCGTTTACTTACTTTCCAGCAATAGCAAGCTCAATAACCCTGCTAGAGCACAATGCTAATCAGTCTCTAATCAAGTCTCTAACCAGCCTAGAAAATGCATTATCTGTTTGAAGAGCAGAAATTCGTGTATTTGTCATTTTTTATTTTTCTGCCTAGCACTTGTAATAGTTTTTTGTTGCTATGCTCCATCTTCTATGAGAAGCCTGATGTATTCTCACAAATCTTAGCTTTTCCACTTTTCCTGGATTGTGAAGGTGCATGAATGCTTAATTTGTTAATAGATATAGGAAGATAGTTATGTTTAAAACACAAGTTCGTATAAGAAGGTTTATTTCTTGCAACACATTGTATTCTGACGCTCTGTACCAAATCGACATGATAAGTTATCTTTTTTCTTGCAACCATTTTAGATCACTGCTGGTTTTTTAGTGTTTTAGTTAATTTCTTGCATATAAGTTGTCTTTATTTCATGGGTTGCTCTGAGATAAAATGTCTTTAATGACAATTTTCTTAAGAGGTAATTTACTACCATCTCATTTTGTCTGACCTTTAAATTAGTTTTAAGCAACCACAATATTAGAACATTTGAACAAATGCAACATGGATTTATCAAAGTTATTACCCCAAACTACACTGATACCTAGACACAGGAAATGTGGTAGATCTGATATTATTTGGGTTTAGCATTTGATACAGGATCACACATGGGAAATTATTAGTCCCATTCAACAAGGTGGATGTTAGTAGTGGTACTGCGGAATGGAAGGGAGCTGAATGAAAAAGAGATGACAACAGGTTATGTTAAACAGAGGGCTGTCACACTGGAAGGAAGATATCAGCAGAATTTTTCAAGGATCAATCTAGAGGACTTGACTTACTTAACATTTTAATTAATGATGTTGGCACAAAATGTAGCAGTAGAGGAATGGAATTTGGTGGTGGCAAAATATTGTGAGGCATCATTAATATAAAGGATGATCAGAATATTACACAGGAAAAATGTTCTGACCTTGAGGACTCAAGTAATAGAAATGAGATTAAATTTAAAAGTACAGATGGCACTTAAGGGCTGCTAAAAAGAATTTCTGCTAGAGACTTATCAGTTGAAAATGACAGAGGAGGCAAAAGACCTGTGTGTAACAATCAGTCATAGAATAACTGTGAGTCACCGATGTGATACAGCTGTGAAGAAAGCGATGTGATCCTAGAAAGTATCAAATGAAGTATTTCCTGTGGAGACAGGGAAATGTTAATGTTGTAGCAGCACTGGAGAGCTTGCTTTTGAAAAACTGAACACCCATTTTTAAGAAAGATCAAACCCAAGTGGAGCAAGCATTAGGAAGGTTTATAGGGATGATTAAAATGATACAGAAGCTTATGTTGTGCAAACAATGTAGAAGGTTGTGGCTTATTTATTCCAGTAATGTAAGGTTGAGAGGAGACTGGATTGCTGCCCATATGCTCTTCAGGGGGGGAAACAGCAGCGTGGGAGAAAAGTGGCACTTGACACTAAAACAAATGCGTGGAGTGAATATAGGCTGGAAATTAGAAACATGACATTTCTAATTGTCACATCAATGGGGTCTGAATCAGTAGTAGCAGTGGAGGAATAAATGGACTGGTTTTAAGACAGAGCTTAGTAAAGTCATGGAAAAGATTATGTGATGTGATTTGCTGAGTCAGTAGGGGACTAAATCTGCAGATCTGTGAGGTCTTATGTTCTTCATTGCTGTTAATCACCTGTGTATGCATCATATATGGCACAGCTTGCTTAGACCATGCTAGCTTATTTAGCTTCGAATTGACATTGAACAGCAAGATGCAAGCTTTCCTTGAGAGTTATCCTTATTCATACCTAAAATATTGCTCAAAAGTACTCAGATATCCTCATTCATACCTAAAACATTGCTCAAAGGTACTCAGACTCAGAAGATTTATGTATTTATTAGAGGTACTTTAGATTGTACAAAAGTTAGATTGTATTCTAAAAAGATTATGGAATTATTCTCATTTATATTAAGGCTACATTATGTAATTTTGGCAAAGGAAACACAAAATGGGTGTAAATAAAACTGCTGGGCTGCTAAGAGGACATAAACGACCTTTAATACCAGTAGAACTCAGGTCTTCATTGCTGACATGAGTGCAAACCTTAAAAAATACGGAAAACATGGTGTCTGCACTATCCATTGTATGTTCACTCCCACAACTAATTCACTGGAACAGTGTGGTAGTAAGTTTTACTGAAGAGGTTGCAATTTGTCTCAGAATAAAAAAGGAACTTCTTGGAGGTTGCAATCCTTGCAATGTGAATTCCACCAACAGATATTCAAATGCATGTCATTTCTAGCGTGATAGTAAAAGTGAAGGTTCTGGGCAGCTAAAAATGTTGATCTTTAGATGCCTGTGAGTAACAATTAACTATACAGGAAAGTTTTCCTATTAAAATTATTTGTAATGGGCTAAGTTATTTTCTGACTTTAGGAAATAAAGGTAATTTAAAAATACATGCAAGAAAAGAGAGAGGCTCTGGTGAACAAAGCAAGTCCAGATTATCTAATTTCAACTGTGAAACGGCTCTTCATATTACTCTCCTACAGTAATGTATTGGGGTGGGGGGCTAGGGGGTGGTTATGTCTGAATAGAGCACTTTAAGTGACTAGAGTTGTTATTAAAAGAAAGTAGAACAAAATTCTTAGGGAGGGAGCATCTTGGGTTTGCCTGGCTCACACTACTGGGGAATACTTGTCTTGTTTGAAAAATATTTTAGTATTACAATTACAGAACCCTCTGGGCTCCCTTTAGCGCAAAGTATCCACTGCTTTACCATTATGGACATTGCAGAAGGTTATGCATAGGGTTCTGCAAAAAACCAAATCCTCTAGTATAAACATCCTTTTTGCAGAAGGTTGAAACAAAAAAGGAATAGAGTACACTGACATGTTGCTAAGCAGCAAAAAGAATGTTAAGTCAGGAACCATCTATGTCTTTCGTATTACTACACTTCCTTTCCTCACACCTTCATCACACAAGCTGTTATGATTCTTATGCACCCATAATATGGAGACAAAATGACACAGAAGCTAGTTTTTCCTCCATTTCTTCTCTATTTCCTTTCTTAAAGATCTAGTGTTAAAGGCACGTCCCTGGTGGGTCTAAGCTTGTGGAGACATTACTAGTTTCAGGCAGCCCAGGGCTTTAGGCATTTTCGGTGTAGCTTATTAATTCGTTAGTTGATGGGCATCATGTTGAAGTCTTTTGGGTTACTCTCAGAAATGAAAGGAAAGTCTCACCAAACGGGAGAATATTAACCTTAGTAATAAAATTGGCCTCTCTAGACTGTGAGGAGGTCAGCAGCATTCTGCTGCATTCCTTTGGCTGGAATAGTTAAGACCTGCAAAATGGTGACTGCCAGAAAAAAGAGGTAATTTGAAAACATTACAAGCAGGAGTTTTGAGGTGGCTTGCACTGACCACTAATTTATGTTGCTGACCATGTCTCTTATTCACTGGAGTAGGTGTAGTTGCTTCCTAGCGAGCTTTCTCTGAAAAAGCATTAAGGTAACCCTCTTGCTCTCCCACAAACATTTTTTTAGTGTGAGTAGTTTCAATGACATGTATTTGTAAAGTGTCTTGTATTGAAGACCTTTTGCTAATTGATTATATTTTTTGCAAGGATGTATTTTATGGTAATCACATTCCATGCTTTTAAAAGCATTTATTTACTATGAAACTATTACAGAGCACTTTCAGGACACACTGTCTTCCTGATAACAAATGCCTCCTGAAATGAGAAAGAGCTTTTCTTAATTTAAAATTTCAGTATTGGGATTATTTTCTATTATTACAGCTATTTAATAATCTCTTCCAAGTAGTTTCATATTTTCAAGGTCAAGATTTTTTAAAAGGACTAATGGGACCCAAATTTCTTTTCAGTTCTATCAGACCAATTGTGATGAAGTGATGGTGTTCTGCAAGTTGGCATTGGAATAACAAATTATACATCAGCCAGGATTCATCAGCCAGGGCACATGCCTTTTTCCCTATGTGCCCTATGACTATATGACTAATAAAATGGCTATTTTTATTGTGTGGGTCCTAGCTTCAGAATAATAATCATCCTTGAAGATTAAATTAATGAAAAATCAATTTAGCAATCAAATATTTCAGCCATAGTGGGTGGCTGGGTTAAGAAAGTATTATAAGCAGAGTATAATTTGTTCAGCCATATAGGCAGTTGTTGAATTTCTTATTCAGCCATCAATTACTGCAAAATGGTTAGCTGAAATTGCAATTAAGTAACGGTTGCAAACCACACTGTTGGCGCGCAGTCGCACTGGAAACAGCTATAGTTATTTTCAAAGCGGCCATCCCTGCTGTCTGCTACTGCTCTTCCTCTGGAGGTGACTGACATCGGAAGGAGGCTTTTGTCACCTGCTGCCTTCCCAAGTCACCTTTGGCCACCACCAAGCCCTCGCTTGGAGTAGGAGCCTTCACAAGGGCCGTTGTGGTGTCTCCCCGTGGGCTTGTAACTCCCAGCAGGACAGCAGCGAGTAGCTAGGGCTGGTCACGTCTTGTGTTGCTCCCGCTCTGCCTACTGCCTGGGTTTGCCTGTGAGCACCAGCCTTTGCTCACGTGAAGAAATTGTCCTTAACCCCTTTCATGGTGATATATTTTTAACAGCATACTTCATGCCTGTAGGCAAAGAAGGATAAGCTTTGCCTGAATAATATCTATTCACCCACTACTGATGTTGCTGCTATAAGTATTTCAATAATATTTACTGTCCTACAGTTGTACTTCTATTAAACGGTGTGTAGATTAGGAACTAGGCTGTAAGAGCAGTATTTTCAGTGAGAGTATTTGCAGTAAGTTTTCTGTTTCAATTTCCCACATGTTCAGTACCCATCTTTATGACATAAGTGAACATAATTAATTGCTTCTTGATGAAATAATTGCCCCCAGTTTACTGTGTGCCATAGGACATTATAGAAGATATGGGAGAGGCTTTGAAATTTCCTCTGAAGATTTTCAAGGGAAAATGATGGTAAATTAAAGAAGACTTTGGGGCTCATCATGAGTTTGTGATTCTATTTTAGGGCTCAACTTTTCACAGAAAAGCAGTGACATAATAATGCAAGCCAAGTCTTTCCTTTTTATTCATGGTACAGTTTTTTTAGTACTTACCGTCTCTCTCACAGGGCATTATATGCTCGCTTACATATTCAGGGAGAAAGGTTGTTCTCTGCAAGCTTGTCTGTTGCAGTATTTCCAATTATCCTGTTTTAAAGTATTTGCTAGTGGGCATACGTGTGCAATACACCATGAACAAATGCCCCTCAAAAAACCATAAAAACTTATTTCGTGTGTTGAAAGACGAAGTGGGCTCAAATGTGCTCCAACACTGAACCACTACTGTGTCTTTTTAGTAGTTTTACATGTAGGCGTTTGCTATTAGGTGTTTGCTATTGTTAAAAGTGACAGCTACATCCCCCTCTTTAGGCAAGCCTTTTAAAAATAAGTGTGATTTACATATGGTTTGCATATATTAGCTCATAATTTGCATATGCTAATTGACAGTGCATTGCAGCGTCAAATGGTATTGCATGTAGTCAGCCTAAATTGTAAAGAGTTACAGGACAGTTTGTCTGCTCAAAGGCAGGATCCCTTCTGTATCTCAGCAGAGACTGAACTGCTGTTGACCCTCCCCAGTGATGCTGAGGCAGGGTTCTGTATTGCACACTTCAAAAGCCTGAGTAAATAAACACAATGATCTGTTCCCTATTTTCAAAATATACCTTGCAACTCTGGAAGGGAATCATCCCTTGCTGTCAATGTCTTTCATGACAGTAACTATGTGCCAGATCATACAGAGATTTAATCTTTAACTGAGCCTACATTTCTGAAACCTTTTCAGGTAATGAAGGTCTTAACTTTAACACCAAAATCATTTATGAATTAAATGTCTCTTGTAACCATACAAAGGAGTCAGGAAGTAGAACTGTGGCATAGAGCAAACCAGATGAACACACCACTTTATAGCATGGACTGTCATGCCATGGAAAACAGCAATGCTGCAACATCAGATTTATTTCTGCAGATCGCCAGGGTGCTTTCTAAGAACAAGCAAGATCAGTGGGATACTCAAAAATATGTATTGGAGGAAACATCCAAGTTTTTGCTCAAAAAGGTATTAGATAGGAAAGGACACAGTAGGGAATAACTCCTTTAATGATACTTAGGTTGCTGAATATTGGAACAGTTGACCCATACTGGAATAATCTTATAAAGGGAGCCCACTGGGATTCTTCCACTCTGTAGTAAACACACTGGCATCAGTTTACATATTTTCTAAGCCACTACGTTTCAAACAAGAGCAGTTTCATATTACTACCATCAGTGATGCATTGAGGAAAAATAGAGAAAAAGACAAAAAGAGAACCTGTATAATTTTCCATTACAGTTACACCAATGTGGTATCAATAATATGGATCATCCATCTTGCAGTAATGTATTCCCGTGGTCAGCAGATACGCAAGTAGCTGATGACTCTTTCCTTCAACATATCTAGCGTTGCCGGCAGTAGTTTTTATTTGATGTTTCAGCCAGACTCCTGCTTAGTGTCATATTTAATAAAGACAACATAGTAATTCCTGGTAAACCTAGCAGAATGATTCATAGATGGATAGGTAGTTGGAAGAATCCCCCATAATTGTCATCTCACTGTGCCCATTAAGAAACATCCATTGGTGGTCACCCTCTTGGGATTAGTTTGCAAACTTGGGGAGGACTGCTACAGTTGCCTGAGAAATGTCAACCCAACGTACCATGGTCAGTATAGTGAGTATGGCGTATGGAAAGGAGTTGATTATTCCACATCAGTCAGCTAGTTATATAAAGATTTTGTATTTCAAATAAATCACTATAGAATATACCAATGTATTCATAATTTCTGGAATCACTGAGGAGATAAAAAAACCACTGACAACATAGATATTGTCTTTTTTTTCGTGATACTGGAGTATAAACATAGAAGTTTCTCTGAAAAAAAGTAAGAATTTGTCTTGGTTTCTAATCATATTTGGGTTAAAATTTACTCCTTATAAAGTAAACACCACTTTTTCTTGACACTGTTAAAAATGTCATTCCTCAAGTGTAACTTGTAGCTCTGATGCAGTAAACAAAAATGTTGTTTTGTTAGTACTACCATTTGCTCTTAAATGTTCTCACAGTTGCGTGAAAACTTGTGTTCTGAAATTCAACCATTCCCATCACCTTTCTTCAGATTCTGCAGTTTTGGGTGCATTTATCACTACTCAGAACATACAGAGCATCGATAACTTAAAGTGGCGAACACAAATTCTTCAACAGAAAGGCTTTGGGTGACCTTCTTGTCAGTGACTTCCATGTCAGTACCCCTTTGAAGGACACTGAATGGAGCAGACGGCTTACGACATGGGAGAGTAAAATGTGAATGGGATGACATACAAGTGATGAAACCCGGGGGAAAAAAAGCAGGTGGAAATAACAGAGGAGGAGCAAAAGTTCAGCTCCCCTACGCAGCTTCCCCACGCAGAGCGAAGGCTTCCTGTGAAGTTGCCTCTTTGGGGGTGTAGCCTGCCATCTGCCTCAGAAGTGGCGGATTTTTAGGAGAAATCAAAGGTGAGAAATGTCACTCAGAGCCACTGCTTGTGACTGCGCTGCACACCACCTTATGGGAATAGCTCTGGGAAATCAAATTCATGCTGCTTTACTGGCACAATGTGCGTAGTGTTAGAAGCTCCTGTTCCACCCCAGTAGGATATTGCGTGAGTGTGTGGGCATAGAGGATTAGCCTGGAGAAAATCAGAATCACTTTGCTAAATGTTTATTGCTCCTGGAGTGTACACATTATGTAGACACAAAGCACATACTGTGAAAGAGGGTCGATACTTTCATAAGAACAGGTCCCCATATACCGATGCGAGTTTCATCTGCAGTAACAGGTGAGACTCAGTTGCATGGTGTGGCAAAACCAAACCACCCCATGACTCTTTTCTGCAGTTATGTGACATGCATTGTGTTACATTGTGCAGTCAGTGCGCAATTGGGTACCTATGGGGTGCGAAGCCCAAGGGAGAAGTCTTTAGTATCACATTGGTTGCTGTGAATTGTTTTCTACGTTAACTTGCATACATTCAAATATTTAATGAGTTATTTGTAAGTTCCAAGCCATAGCTCAGACCATCAAAGCAATTTCACTCTTTTCAACTGGCAAGCAAAATAGCCATCCCTTTTTAAGAACCACTTGCCTCTGAGGTTCTTGCAAAGGCAGGAAACAAGAATTTCAAGCTCCAAAGCCTGCGAGAATAAAATCCCTCATATGATTTTTAGAACTTCCTAACTATAACCAGATGTGAGGTATGCAGGAATAACCTTTTAATTTATATTTCTAACTGTGCTGATTCTAGGAACAGGAGGATAGGAGGGATGTGGATAAAGTACTGTATAAAATACAAGAGTGCTGATCTAAAAAAAATTTTAAATGTCATGTTCAGTCCAAGGTTTGTGCAGAGGTCTGGGAACAGCTCTTATTTGTCTAAATTACTTTATGCCTCACTGTGGGTGATTTTTCCTCCTTTTCTATTTTTTGTAGCAAAATGACATTTTAGTTTTGAATTAATCCACAATTGTGCTGAAAATAATATGCAGAATTCAGTTTGTATTAGCAAGTAGTTGCAGAGTAAATCCCATGTGTTCTGAGGTTTTCAAGTTGCATGCAGTGTGCTTTATTGACATGATCCAGACAAGTAGGGAGGAGAAACAGGACAGCTACCTGTCCTGCATCAAAGCACGGCACTCCTCCTCTGCTCTTACTTCTTAGATGACTACCTTCACAAAAACGAAGATAATTTTCTTCAGATCTTACAGTTATGCAAGCAAAATTCCTGCTATTTAAGTGGAGATCCATGAGGGACCAAGATTTGTCCTTGAATATCTGAAGTAAGATCAAGATTAACAGGGGGAAAAATCATTTGAAAGTATTCATGTGTGAGTGTAGTGAAGAAAGGCTGACTTTAGACAGAGATATTTTTCTATGGTTATGGTGAAAAAATGACTTTGTAGGACTGTTACTTTCTATTACTCTTCTGTGTAATGGATGCTCACAACATAACAATTTTGGACTGGCATTTTCTACATTTCATTCCAGCACTTTCTTTATTTGTCTTATAACAGAAGTATGAATTGGTTCCTACCAAGCTTACTCGTGTATGGTGTTAGGTTTTGTAAACAAGTAAGTCAGCTAACTATTCACTGCAGTAATTGGCACACAAATTTGTTTCCAGATCCTGAGTTGAGTTTGCAATCCTGCTGTTAAAAAAAAATATTCTTAGTTATGATGTATGTACAAATTATTCGAAAGCCAGGAAGATACTTCAGATATGTATGTATACAGCACCATAATTGTATGTTTACATTGCAAGGTGGAGTATCTTTTTTTTTTTTATTATTCAGAGTCCTGTTTGACCTTAACGAATGTGAAAGATACCGAATTAAATTGGTTTTCCCACATTAGGTGGTTTCTGTACCTTTTTCAAATTTGGTAGATTTTGAAAAAATATATTTAATTTGTCAAAGAAATATTTTGAATTAAATACTCATATGCATGTTAAGATACCAGAACACCAAGTTATCGATCTGGATCATTCCTGATGTCAGTAGGGAAGCTTATTGGCAGCATTGGACTGTAACCCTATCAACACTGCTGAAAGATAAATGTTATTGCTAAACTATTAGAGAAGAAATTCCCACCTTGAATTTCTTCAGTTCTGTAAGAAAATATGTTCCAAGAGAAATTTTTTTATATGTTTCCAGTCTGGGATGATAATGTTTGTATATATTTCTCTGTAATTAAATTAAGAGTTATTAGGTTGATATCTGGAGCGTGGGGTTCCCTTTGGTCCCATTGTACTTGGACATTGATAGCTATTAGTAGCCATGACTTCCATGTGTAATTGAATGCAGCCATCACCTTTGTAGCTTTCCACCTGTTCATTTTTGGAAGCAGGTATGAGGGACAAGGGCAAGGATCATTTGACACTTGTCCATTTTTTCCTACTTTTTTTCTTAGGTTTTTAGTTTGGTTGTTGTCAGGCACAGGTGTTGGTCTGGGTGGGCATTTGGGTTGATCCTGAGTGGTTGTTGCTACGTTTTATGTTCAGGGGGTCCCTGAAGCTGTCCTGAGAGTGGCAATTGAGCATCGTCACGGGATCTTACCTGTAGTGGTTCCAGAAATCACAGTGAGTCATTGTAGCAAAACTATATCAAGAAGATGATATAATGACTGTCTATGAAATGTGGAAAAAATGTATCTTACAGCTAAAAGGACAGAAAACATAGGAAGAGGCTATTTCAACTTCAGGGCAGATTTGTTACACCACTTATTACTGATGTTACCTTTTTCAAGTTAAGAGCATTCTGCATTATTTGCTGCATAAAATTTTATTTAAAACTACGTATAATGTGTGCTCTGACTGAAGCTTATAAACCTGTTACATTGCTTGCCCTTTTCTGATAGTGTTTCTTTATTATGTGACGTTATTTTGTCAGACATCTGATTTGTATAGCTGAACACAGGGCACTTGCCTTCATTTTAATGGTAATAAACAATTTACACTTTTATAACCAACAAAACATTTTAAAATGGTAGAATATTTTTCTAATTATTTTGTCTAGTGTGTTGAATACCTTTTTACTTTCTCTGCAGTTAGCTTCCATGAGCTTGAAAGAGAAAGAGAGTGGGAAAGCAAGCTTTCCTGCAGAAAAAAAGAAATCAAAGCCAACCACCAACAGCTTTTTGGAAAAGAGTGTTCTGGTTGTTATAAAACATGTATATAACCGACAACTGATATTATCCACTGGTGAGATATTGTTCATACATCTACAGCATAAAATTACCAGAAAAATCATGCTGGTTATCAATCCACATATGCTCAATGCAGTTTGAGGATTTTGCGAATGCCATGTGTATCTTTTATCGTATCACTGTAACCCCTCACCTCCCATCAGTTCTCCAGACACATTCCCCACCATGTTATGTCCCCTTTGATGCATGTATCAACACATTTCACTGCTGATATTTTTCACCTGAAGGTGGACCGTGCTGTGATGCTTGACTGACAGTGCTTGAGCACGAAGTCCTGTGTTCAGGGAAGGGACTATCTTTCTCCTTCACATCGCCTGCCCATAGGCTTCAGTCTTGCCATGAAAATAAGTCTTCCAGCGTTGAGGAGGTCAGCTATGCCTATATGGCAAATGCCTACATGAGCCCATTCTGCCCACATGACGAGCTGACCAGATGCTGTGTGGCTGTTTTCATCTGACCTGGAGCCCAAACAAATATATCCTTGCTCAGACATGATGCCGTGCTATGCAAACATGTAGCTTTTGCATTATTTGGAGTGTTAGCAGAGCAAGTTGGTGTCTGCCTACAGTATGTTTTATAGACATGTTCATGGCTATGTTTACACTGTACTAACCACAGTGAAGGAGTAGCTTTAACTAGCTTAAACTATCTGCCGTAAGTACTGTTACTAGCTTTCTCTCAGTAGAAGGGAGCATGTGGAGAGCTGCAGAAAGCATCCAAGAAATAAGGTAAAGTCTGCCTGAGCTAAGCCATGTGAGGTCCCAGCAGCCTGTGCTTGTCCTCAGGCTTCTCATCAGGCCTAGTGGTGGGGGTGAGAATTGCTGTTCCGGTAGATACAAACTGGACTGAAACCAGAAATAGGATTTATCACAGTTGCAGCTAATGAAAGCTGCAATGTATGCTGCTGCTGATTTTGCCTGGATGTAAATCAGGAGCTTTAGGAGTGAAAAAGCTATCCACTCCACATGGTACTCTGTCTCAGTCACTCACAGCATCTCTTTTAGTGTTTCTAAGGGTGAAAGGGACCTATGCATTATTCAGATCAGTACTTTGTCAGTTGTTTATTCTTCCCTCCTATAGGCTGTAAATGTTTAATAGTATTTCTAGAATACGTGTAAGTTTGGGGGTTTTTTCTGCCTCAGCTTCCCATCACAACATGGTTCAGAGGAGAAAGTGGAGGTCAGAAACTGGTAGAATGACATTTGTAGACATCTGTCTTCAGAACAACTATAGCACAACAGATCTTCCTACATGCTTTTGTAGCAATAGCTTGAATATTTATACAGTCGGGGTGGGGGGGAAAGATCCCTAGCATAATGGCCAAATTCTTTGCAGGTGGTAATTGGTGTGGTTCCCGTGACTTGCTTAATTTTTGTGGAACTGTTTGGGTTCAGATCAACAAGAGATTAATCGAGCCAATTACTGTGAAATGTGTGGGTTGGTCAGTTAATGCAGCACCAGCCCTAACACACCACAGAAAGGCAGACACCCATTTTATGCAGCAGCTAAGCTTTGGTTTTGAGCTCTCTGTCTAGGTTCTGCCCCAGACCAGCTTGGGTACCTGCATAAAAGATTTGTGGCAGTATGTGAGGGTATGGCCAATATCACTTTATCTTAATGTCATTTTTCTTGTGCTTTTACATAATTTTTTGTTTCATGCCATGTTTAGTATTCTGCTAGGTCAGATGAAGTCAGGGGTCACGGGTGTGCTTGATTTAATACAACTGGATGGTTTGCCTGTTTTTTGTCTGTTCCTTTTGGTGTCCTGTCATTTGAATTTTATGTTTTTGCCTTTATTTCTTGAGATGATTTTTCTGGGTATCATTTTCTGTGCTGGGTTGGTCCTTTGTGCTGGTACAGATTGCATTTGTTCATCTAAAATGCCTGTCCTGCACAATTTCCATCATTTTTACAGTCTTACATTTTGTCATTTTCTGCTTGAGTTTGGTTGTGGTTTGTTACGTTTTGGCAGTGGTTTGTCATACAGCTGTGAATAACCTCTTTGGCTTGGCTTTAAAACTTTCTTCTTTGCAGTTGTTGAACACTGTTAACCGAAATAACTCTTTCTTCAAACAGAATGATTAGCATAGACAGAAGTGTGAGTGGCTATATACTGCAACCAGGCAAACCATTTGTTCTGGCTTTATTCGCATTCAGAGTGCAGATTTTTTATACAAATATAAATATTCTCTTTGATAAAATATTTGTGTATAGATCTTTGCTGGGGAGTGATGGTTTTGATTTATAAGATTCAGAAGTTTTACAGTTAAAACTGGAGCTCCCTCATCTAAAGTATGTCTTTTGTCTGTGGAAAAAGAATAGGGGTAACTCCCTCAAACAAGTCTCCCCTCCAGCCTGAAAAATCAGCTGAGACCATAGGCTTCCTCAGAAGTGTGCCTGCCATGAGAAATTCTGACTTTTTCAATGTGGGGTAAGGGCCTGGCCTGTTCTTTACTACTAGAAACCTAATTCAGTTGTTTAAACAACAAATTGTATGGGCTCTGAGTTTTCATTTTATGATCGGTTAGCAGACTCCCTGAGTTCTTAAGAGTGTTGTCACTGGATACAGAGCAAAAATTAAAACTTGAAGCTGGTACAGAACTGTGCAGGGCCGGTGCTCTGCTATTTGTGCTTGAATTTAAGGTGCTCGTTATGAGACCTGCAGGAAAGGAGCTAAGAGTTCAAGCTGACTGTGAGCCAGCAATGTGCCATTGCAGCAAAGAAGCCAGCAGCCTCCTGGGCTGCATTAAGGAGAGCTTGATGGAGGTGATCTTTCCCTCAGTGCTTGTCAGACACATCTGGAGTAGGATATTGAGTATGGGCTCACCATTTAGAATAAAGACATGGATGTACTGGAGTGAGTCCAGAGAAAAGCCATGAATATGATTAAAGGTTTGGAGGATCTGCCTTGTGAGGAGAGGCTGAGAGAGATCAGAGAGTGCAGGCTGGAGAAAGGGCATCTTATCAATGTGTATAAATATATGATGGGGACAGAGTAAAGAAAGCAGAGACAGACTCTTCTCAGTCTTGTCCAGTGAAATGCAAGAGGCACTGGGCACAAAGTGAAACACAGAAAATTCCATTTAAACACAAGAAAAAGCATTTTCCTCGAAGGATGGTCAAACACTGGCACAGGTTACTCAGAGAGGTCGTGAAGGCTCCATTCTTGAAGATATTCAAATCTCGACTGGACACAGTCCTAGGCAACCCACTGCAGGTGACCCTATGCTGAGTCGAGGGTTGGACCAGACCATCCCTAGAGGTGCCCTCCAAGCCGAGCTGCCATCCTGTGGAAGGGGTCTTGGACTCTGCTGCTTCCTTTCCACATCCCCTGGTCCACACTGTCTTAGCCTGAGGCTGAAATACTTGAGATTCAAAGACTGAATTTTGTAGTAAGCAATTCTTTAAAGACTAGTAGTGTGCTGCCAGTATAATAAGGAAAGGGTTGGAGGAAATTTTATTGTAATAAGTAGGCTGGCTGAGCCTTAATGAAAAACTATGCTGATGCAGTTTGGCTTTGTACTGAGAAATATAGAGCTTTTTATAGTTGTTTTCTGACTGTTTTTACCAAAATAAATTATAGTAAAATATTGTCTCTCTTCAGAGAGATGATGGATTTAAGACTGAGTTGCAGATTATGTGGCTATGAGAATAAGGGTCATAAGGTGTGGGGAGTTAAGCTGAGGTCTCATTGTCATGAAGTTTGTGTTTCTTGTTCTTGACTCAAGTGTGTTTTAGAGGATTGAAGTGCTAGTTACAGACTTTTAAGAAAAGGAAATACACTGTCAACTGAATCAAAATTACATAGGCGAATCCTCACCAGGGTAAAATATTGTTAGAAAACACTTATTGAAGAAAAGGAAGAGTCAAACCTAACACAATGATTGAATTACACAAGATTGAAGGTACTAGAGAGGGAAACCTAGACATTTACAATTTTCTAAGCTTTAGTATTTTGGGTTATAGCTTTTAACTGTAGGCAATATTATTGACATAAAATAAATAAGATATTGCAGATACCATGGAAGTATCATGGATCAAAACAAAAGACACCCCAAAACATTGGGTTCTGGATGTGGGAAGGATTCAGGTCACTCAGTCACAGTGCTGAATCCATGTTACTCATTCCACTTTGCATTTTGTTACAAAATTGAGAACAAAGGCAAAACGGTTGGAAACCTTAGATTTCCATGAAGTGCCAAGTAGATCATTAAAGATAAAAGCAAAATTCTAAGGACATAGGAAGAATGTTTATATGGCTAATTGTACTCCTCAAAAAGCTGTGCTTTTTGAGCAAAATGGAGGTAGTACTTCCACTGTCTTCCAGACTTCATGGAGTTTAAAATCTATAATGTCTGTAGATTACACAGATGTTTTCTGACTATTTAAATACAATGTAGTGTATTACTAGTATACTACTATTAATAGTATATTAGTATAGTGTAGTATATTATTATTATTATTACTGTTGTAATAGATTTTGAATCATACATTTCATTTTACTTAATATTTAATTTGTATAAATAACTAGAAATTTCCTATAAGTGGAAATCAATCATACATTATAATGTTTATTCTATAAGTAGTCTAAATGATAGAAGCCAAATCTTACCCACTAGATAGAGAGAAAAAAAGGACAGGTCTGTGTGTGCTAGATTCTGCCTTGGATACATGTGGGTGGTTTAATCAACAAGGCCCACGTGTTTCTGAGACAGAATTTGGACTTTAATTAGACTGTCTTTTCACTGACTTTTGCGCCATACAATCAAATCTGACAGTAGCTTTTCCTGGGATTTGACAGATTCATATTATTTGGGTTTGAACCCACTCACCAGACAAGGTCTTACAAAGGTGGAGGGGCATTCCCATGAGCAGCCTGCCTTGCAGCTCTTCCAGAGAGCAGGTCACAGTACTGAAAACCGGAGCTTTACTGTTGTCCAGCTTCAGGGAGAGATCCCTCTCCCTCCCTCCATGTCCCAGCCAGGTGGACTGTGTCTGGGAGGGAACACACCTGATGTGGTATTTCACTGGAACAAATTTGGGCAAATAGAAGTACAGGCAGAATAACAGCAATGACATCACCGTGTAACTCCATGAAGTTTTGCTTTGTGTGTATGCCGAGTAGTTTATTTCAGTGTCAAAAACACACATAAATGAACATGCCAAGCTCTGGCTCACACAGATGTCAACTAGCTGTGCCCAGAGATGTCAATTAACAATTAACAGAAAGCTCAGGCTTTCTTCTGCAGTGCTCAGGGAAACTCATTTGCAATCAATGGAAAGTTGTCTCCTGGCTTCCCTAGCCCTTACATCTGGCTGAGGGAGAGTTAGTTGTAGCATCTCCATTTAATTACTGAGATCCAACTGTGACAATCTCTCAAGCAAGAGACTTTCATCGTCTGCCTAGAGCTTTACAGGACAGCTCAGCATTTTGTGTTGAGAGCCAAAAAAACCCACAGCCCCAACCAGTGGAGTTCCTCAAGCCCATCTATAGCATGGTGATGAGATAATCAGCTACAGGCTGCACCAGAGCTTCCAGACAGAGCTCCTTTAAGCTATAGGCACAGGGTGGTTTTTTCATTCTGTTGCTGATTCTACAGAACTTTGAAAGGCTCTTTATATTTTATGTTTTTATTTCTATCTGGTTTATTACTTATTTTATATCCTAGCTCTAATTGAAGACATAGGACTTGACAGGATTCAGAGCTGCAAAAAACAACCTGGAAGCAATAAAACCAATATTTTTATTTCACTGATTAACACTTCCATTGTTTCACTTCTATACCAACTTGGCAGTTATCTTTCATGGTGTATATGCATATGCTAAATCCAGGTCTCTCCCCCTGAGAGCTTCTGCTGTAAAGGCAACACATGAGCAGTTCAGTGAGCAAGGAGGGGTTTGCTATCAGGCCGTGCTCCTGCAAAGAGGCCATGAACCTTCATTCTGTAGAGGGCATTGGGATTTTGACAGCGTATCTTTGGGACACAAAGGGAGGAAGTGTTCTTCTATTCCTAGCCCACAAATAATATGAGTTTCCTGTGAACTAGAAAAACATGTTTACTTTCTATTTTATTCAAATCTTCCTTGGGGGGAAAAAAACCCAACCCAAACCAACAGTACCATCACCACCACATGGTGTGTGGTGGTACCACAATTATATTACAAACTATTTTTTTTAACTGGCTTTCTGCCCATCACTAGTCTGAGGCTTGCAAAAACCCTGAAGACAGGTTATGGCCCTTCCCACCTAGAGACTGTTGGACATTTTTGCTCAATTTGGGATCGAAAAGGAATTTTAGGCTTAAACATATTCCTGAGAGAATAAAGTATTTTACACTCAGGCAAACATATTTAAAAGGGGAAATAAATGAAAGGACAGCATGAATAATGATTGCTGGGATCAGGATGACAGAGAGGCACCCTAATCATTATTGTCGCATGCCCAGGCCAAAAAGCAGGAGCGTGACCTAAGCGTGTCCCTCCCCGAGAGGCAGACCTTGGGCCATTTAATATGTCAGCTTATTTGATTTTTTTCTTTAGAATTCCCCAGGAATGATACTAGAGAAATTATATATAACTGTTAATGACCTATAAAGCTTCTTGCCTATGTTCATAGATTGAATTAATTGATTTCTGGACTACTCATATTTGGGGGACTATCACAAATCTACCTGTCTTACTTCAGTTCTAAGATTGTATTTAGGTCTCTGATCCACTGGAAAGGTATACAAAATCACATGTAGACAAGCTGTTACACCACTGAATAGGCTAAAGGTACGTCATTCCAGTGGATGACAGCATTATATTTTGTGCAAAATAGTCACTTCAGATATGCCTTTCTTATAGACATTTTCATATAAATAACTATTACCTGTTGCTAAATCCAACTGATCTTTGTCAGTTTGCTTTGCTCTCTGGGGATTTGCTAGCACAAGTGAAGCAAACGTTAAGGGGCAGTGCCTGCATCTCATGGGAAATAGTACATCTTTGGATACTCAGCTAGGGATGAAGGATGCTGCCCAGGACAAAATGATAATTTAAAGCAGCATTCCAGTGATCTGGAATTAATGCCTGAATGCTGAGGGGCAGATGAATTTTTCCTCTAATATATCCAGTATCTTACAATGCAGTGTGTCACATTTCACACTATAAAAAGGTCTTTTCACAGAATCACAGAATGGTCAGGGTTGGAAGGGACCTATGGAGATCACCCAGTCCACCCCGCTATCAAAGCTGGTTCACCTGTAGCAGGTTGCACAGGTTCATGTCCAGGCGGGTTTTGAATATCTCCAGAGAAGGAGACTCCACAACCTCTCTGGGCAGCCTGTTCCAGTGCTCTGCCACCCTCAAAGTATAGATTTTTTTCCTCATATTCAGATGGAACTTCCTGGGTTTCAGTTTGTGCCCATTGCCCCTTAACCTGTTGCTGGGCACCACTGAAGAGAGTCTGGCCCCATCCTCTTGACACCCACCCTTAAGGTATTTATTTATAAGCATCGATGAGATCCCCTCTTGGTCTGCTCTTCTCCAGGCTGGACAGACCCAGTTCCCTCAGCCTTTCCTCGTAAGGGAGATGCTCCAGTCCCTTCATCATCTTCATTGTCCTCTGCTGGACTCTCTCCAATAGTTCTTCTTAGTAATGTGACTGTAAGAGCCTGTTAGTATTGGTATAGATGCAGGTATGAACCTACATCTGGTTTCCTAAATCTGAGTATTGGGCTCAGAGCCTCAGCATCTGCAGTCATGGCTATTCTAATGTATTCTTGCAGGCAGATGATATAGCATCTATTATTAATATTAGTTTGATAAGTCCCATTAAAAGGCTTTCTTTCTACTTATAATTTTTCCAAACTTGACCCAATAAAGCTGAAATTGTTTTTGCTTTTTGCTTGTTCTTTTTTATTTAAACCAAAAAAGATTTCTTCTTTCCCCCAAAACAGAAAAATATTGTTTTGTCTGTGTTACAGGAGTCTTGCCACTTTGATTTTTAAATGCCTAAGAATCCGTATGCTCTGGAGTGCAGTTGCTCACCTTTGAGGCAGGGGTTTCCCTTCTGTCCTCTTTGTGGAAATCTGACTGAATTTAGCAAATTTATAAATCTTTGGGGAAGAAAAGTGCCCATTCTCAAGTATTCAGTGCAGACTTTACTAGAGTTTGACAGTTAAAATTTCCAAGGACTCCCTTTCCGAGGAACATAGTAAGGCACCTCGTAGAAGCCCAGTGGGGCTATCCACATGCCAACTGCAAAGACCAAATAGACGTGTTGCAGCTCTGGGCTGTGTGGAGCCGTGGACATTTCCTGCAGGGAAGGCTCTGCACGCAAGAGCAGCAAGCCCGTCCTTCTCCTGCACTGCCAGCGGAAGCACCTGGCATCCAGGTGGCCCTGCAAAGGAAGCAACTTGACCTGAATGTGGAGGAAAGAAGAGGGAAGAGGAGGAAAAAAAAGAGGGGAAAAAATATGGGCAAGATGACATTGATGTGAGAGAGGGGAGAGAAATAGTAATTGGGAGGTGAAAGGAAAAGATGGGAGGATGATTAAGTAAGGGAGAGTTGGAAGTCAATGATAAAAACAGAGGGAATGGGGAGATGTTTGACTGGATGGGGGGCACAGAGGGAAGAGGTTCTCTTGCCTGGTCCCTGGCTGGATGAGAAGCTGAAGGAAGGAAAGCGAGACTGGATTCATTTGGAGAAAGAATCTGCTGTTAGGAGCAGGCTGAGCGGGGAAAAGGGCAGAGAGGGAATCTTGGGGGGAAAAAAAAGACAAAATCAAGATGCAGAGGGAGGGCTTAGACTGCCAAGGCAGAGAGCCTGGCACAAGGAGCTGGGGCAGTCTGAATGGGTAGGAAGGGCACCAAGAAAGCATGTGTGAAGCTGGTGTTTTGGGGAGAGTGGATGAGAACAAGAAGACTGAGACTAGAGAACTGGGCCTGCTTGAGTGAGGAGAATGAGGAAACTGAGTGGATTTGGGAAGGGTTAATGAGCCTCCTTGAGCAAGAGATAAAGGGGCAGCATGCAAGGAGGAAGAGAGAAGAAAAGACAGGAAGATCCTGGGAGTTGAACAGTGAACATGGAAGATAACCAATGCAAAGCAACAAAGCATAAGGTGAGAAAACAGAGGATTGGACCATGGGGATAGGTGAGCAAGAGCTTGGAGAAAGAATAAAGAGCAACAGCTGGATAGGAGACAGGACTAGAAGGAGATCCGGTTACAGGGAACTCCATGAGGATGTAGGCAGAAGTCCTTGCAGTAGCTGGGCAAGGATTCCCCTGAGAAGCTGGAAAGAAAATCTGCCTGGCAGCCCAGCCCCAAAGCAGAGGTGCTCTCAGGGAGCTCTCAGGTCCTTGACACCAGGAAAGGAAATTGCAAGAGTCTCCCCTTACTCAAACTGCTACTGCAAACGTCCGCTCTCGGAACTCCTGTGGCAAAGATCTGTGTGCTGGCTCTCAGTGTGTCCATATGGTGCTCCTTTAGGGAAGTGTGGTGTGGGGGGAGCAGCCCTACAAAACCATGCACAGAGATACATTCTTGAAGTGTGTTCTGTGGACTAAAAGTCAAGCTCTAAAACGTGAAGGAAATCCAATAGCAGTAGCATGTAAAGTTTTGTTCAGCCCTGTTGGTGCAATTAGATATTACACCATATGTTATTTAAACTATACTTTCTATTATTGTCTGTGACTGCCTCTGGGGAATTGCAACCTCAAGACCTTGCTTGGTCTGTGCTCTGCAAGGAGTGAGGTCACTTCACTGTCGCAAAGATGGCTAAACTTCATCCAGATGTGGCCATAGGTAACAAGTTGTGCCATAATCTTGCCTTCACATTACTTGGAGTCCTCCTACAAAGTAGCCTTCAGCTGACTCTGGCAGAAGATACATGGTGTTGCTAAAATCCTGTTGAGATGTACAGTGACAGACACAGGTGGAGTGTGTACATCCACACCTGCGCATGTCTATCTCCTGCAAGAAGGGAAGGAAAAGCACATTTGCCACATTCATATTCCTGTGCCCTGGAAAGGATTGTGTGTATGCATGCATCAGAGCTGGGGGTGCGCACACACTTGTACCTGAATACTCATATACACAGTTAAGTTTTGGAGGAGAAAAAAAATCAAGGAAAAGTCCTTTGCACTTAAAATGCACAAAGTTTCTGATGATCCCTGGACTTTATAAGAGCTGTTCCACAGCCTTTTGTTGTTCTTGGAAATACCATCTCCTGCACAAATAAGCTTTGTTACCACTGTAGAGAGTTTCATGTTTATCCTAGAAATGAAATGATCTTTTTAAGCCATTGAGTGTTTCAGGAAGAGAACCAAAACCTTGAACCTAGTTCAGTCTTCTGTGACAAGGCAACATGGTGAGCCAAGGATGGGTTTGCTTATTAATAT
Organism: Cariama cristata; assembly: GCF_000690535.1. NCBI lineage: Eukaryota > Metazoa > Chordata > Aves > Cariamiformes > Cariamidae > Cariama > Cariama cristata. The sequence goes on from NW_009633983.1 coordinate 103,654, forward strand.
AGGTTTCCATTAATCTTTCTTCTGGACCTGAATATTAGCTATAATTGTTTATGCTGGACATTTACATTAGCTATTTTCAGTTTTACAGACAGACAGGGTTTGCATGTGCATCTGTCACTGAAAATCAGGATCCATGGGGCATATCCTTGTGTGCACCTCTATTCCTCTTCGTCCTTTTGGTCCCCGCCTTGGTTGTTCACAGTAGCATATCCCTGTGGCAAACACAGATAATGCTTGCTAGGAAAAGTAATAAGAATAAGGTATTTAATGTATTTCTACCCTTCTTTAATGTGTTGTAGCTGCGAACACAAGTCAAAAAGCAACACCATATGATCATGCTACTTTGGGAATGGTCTATAAACTGCAGTTAAAATAGTTTCAAGATATTTATGCAGTGTATAAGTCACGTGAGTAGAGGTTTATCACAATCAGTAGGAATGCTGGATTTTCATATCACACATTTGCTGCTTAGGATGATTAGCAGGAAATTTAATTTGCACTAATTAGCCTTAGGGGAGCAAGAAATTAACTTGATGGGTAAGTTTCACATTTTACTGTGTACCGTACCAACATGGAGAAATTTGAGTTAAAGCCTGAGTTGAGTCCTATGCTGATACACTGGACTTCAGTTTTTCTAAATTAAATTAGAAGGCTGTAGAAAATTAATATATGCATGGTGAGTGGGTGGGTTTTTTTAGGAGCTAGAGTCGTAGAATAGTCATTCAATGTATTCATTGAATAGTCAACCACTTCCAGAGAGTGTGGTATATTTTTGTACATTAAATTATATCAATATCTAATATTGCAGCAAAAGCTTTAACAAGTCCTAGTTTTCTATATTTGTATATTTTCATTATATAATGTCCATTATGACTGTACATGCAATATTCCACATTGTAATGCATAGAGCAGAAACAGTTTTCACAGAACTACTGTGAAAACGCCATACTTTTTAATTTACAACACCCACTTGCAAATACATTTTTAAGGTCAGGAGCCTTTGTTCATATGCTGGCAAAATTCCTATGAAAATAATTTTTTTAGAAATTACTCTCAAAAGTATACCAGAAACGAGGGAGGCATGAGTCACCACATAGTCCTAATAGACAAATAAGAATTAGGAACTAATAAACTCTAATCTTGACTGTTGATGGTGACTTTTCTATCTCATTCTTCCAAAACACAGTTTAGATAGCTTGGTTTTTCCCTCTGTAAAATGGAGGCAATTTTTATGTATCCACCACTCAGAATTACTGTGGATTGATTAATGCATGCAAAGCAATGAGTCATTCGGTATGAAAGTGTCGGTCTATTATAAACTGAGGTGTTCTGTCATAGCAGGCTTGTGGTTGCATCCAAATTTATCTGTAAAAAAGGAGATGGAAAACATTAGTTGCATACAAGATAATTGCCTTTGATGTCAGTGCTCCTGCTAGTTTGTTTATCTGAAGTACACTCAGAAGCTCACTATTACTATTACATATTTGGAACTAGGCCTTGTAGCACTTACGTGAAACTGCTACTAAAGTGAGAGGTGTGACTTCAGTGAGAGTTTTGCCCAAGTATTGCAGAATTGGTTACCTTGAGTCCATAGTTTGGGGTTTCAGTGTGCATATCAGCTAGTTCAGGCATCTGCTCAGACTTTCTAGCCTATGACATAAATACTTCTGGTCTAAAGAGAGATCTCAGACAGACCTGTGGGTAGTTATATATTGTGATATTGTGTAACATATATCATATTACATTCTCAGGTCCTTCTTCAATCCCCAGGACTCTGATTTCTCAGCAGTAGCCCTCCTATTCAATC
>NW_009633984.1:0-34985 GCF_000690535.1 Cariama cristata
GTGATCTCACTCAGGATGATCTGCTTCATCACCTTCCCCAGTACCGAAGTCAGGCTTGATGCAGAACTTCAGAAAAAATCAGTTAATTTCCAGGGCTTGTACTCCTGGTTTTGGTGTGCAATATAACAATCTGATTCCAGAAGAGTCTGAAATACTTGAGTTATTGTTCTGTTAATATATTCTGGTCTTTAGCTTGCCACTGAGTTAGATTTGATCAGCTCCCAATGAAATCAGTGGATGTCCAGAGGAATAAGCACCCAAAATCTTAAGACACACTTTAGGGATATCAGCATCTTTTACATGCTTATGTCTATCTTTACATATAAAAATAACTGTTAAATACTGGCCCTTATTTTCTCAATTTCTCATATTAATTAGTTTGAAATTGGAACAATAATTACCCATCTTTCAAATGCTTTGATATTCTCACAAAGAATCCTATATGGAAATAAAAATCCTCAACAATCCTCAATTCTTTTTCCATTGAAAGCGAGTAGTTTTATTAGCATGATGTATCCCCTGGGAGCAATCACCTCTTCTGTTTCATGATACAAGTAATTAATGTTTTTATTCAACTTACCTACCTCTGAATAGTATTTCAAGTGGTTCCACCCTCACGTACCTGGTATCAACCATATGGTAGGAAGGAATAATTACTCTTTATTAAGTCTACATTAAACTTTTCAGAGAACAATTTTATGAGATGCCATAAGGTCGTATACTTACTGATCATTAATCTTCTCTGGGCATCTTTAATCAAGCAGCTCTGTCAGAACCACTAAATGATGTTACACCTAAGCTCTTTCATTATTGTGCAGGTTTTTATTTTTAAGAACCAATGTGTTACTGAATTATTTTTACAAGTGAAATTGCTCTGTTTCAAACTCTGGATGACCCTTAGAATCAAGTTCACCTTATAAATATAAAGTACATTTTTAAAACGGGTTCTGAATCTGTAGAGAAAACATCATATGACCATGACATGCTGGTTTTAGAATTACAGTGACGTATTCGTGCCAAGAGGACAAGAGATGGATACCACATTTCTCGCACAAAGAAAAAGAAAAGAAATCAAACAAGTAACATTTGAAGTTGATAGCCTGTGAAAGGGCTGCCAAGGGAAGGTGAGGGCCAGCAAGAGCTTTCCCTCCTGGCACCTGTGGTACTTAGAAAGGCAGCCAGAATAAGCACAGTTTTCACTCGGATTAATGATATCACTAGTTAGATAACATTTAACCTTGGAGTTCATTAAGGATTCTCTGAAGTGAATCTGGGTCCCTACAGCTCATTATACACTCATAAAATTTCTGGTCCCCTGTTAAATACTGCAGGTCCAAAGTTGCTCTTATTTCATGTAAATCAAAAGGTGCTCAGTGAGAAATGACAACTTCTTTCTAAACTGCAGGTAACAATATGGCTACATGTGGTAACAACTGTGAAAACGTAGGCAAAAGTAGGGACAGTAAGTGAGATATACCATATATCTTACTGTTTCAAATGACAGAAGTATACAAGCCTTTAGTAGAGCACTTTGGTTTTCTAACCATTATATGCAGCACAACAGTGTTTGGTTTTTTTTCACTTCTGTCAGTGACTAAGAGTATAAATACTCATGCCAACTACACTCACAAACTTTTATCTTTTATCCTCATATAATTTTTTTAATTACAGCAAAAAAATCTCTCCCCATAAGCACTTTTCATTCTAATGTAGTTAAATAGTAATCACACCAGTGTTGAGGGTACCTTCCCCTTAGTCAAGATCCACATCGTCAATTTTCCTTTGGCACAAGGAAGGGAAGCGCCTCGTTCTGAAATGCAAGAGTAGGCTGGTCCTTCTGAAACCAGCCCAAGGTGGTGTCACCTGGTTTTCCTTGGCCAGAGGGCTGGCATGCTTGTGGCCACCTGCCAAGGACATCCTCAATCTCAGGCTTTCCACAGCATCGCTCTGAGTGCAATCATAAACTGCTGTGAAGGGAAGCAGGGGTAAGGGCTACTCTCACTCCAACCTGCAAAGAGTAAGTGAGTATTTGAGGAGAGGGAGCATAAGGACAGAGTACGGAGGAGGGAACACAGCTGGCAAGGATATTGATGGCACCTTTGCAGTCCTGAACAGGGTACCGCAGATGTTGGCCACTGTGTCTTCCTGCTGTACTCCAGCACGGGGGAAATTTGGCAGAAGATGGTTCTGTTATAACTTACACATGGACATTATAACTTACGTGCGCTACCGGTGATAGAGCCTGGAGGAGTCAGGCAGGCCTGGCACTTGACCATATGCTTTATCCCACAGACCGTACTGTCTTTCCTGAACAGGCTGTTGTGGCTGCCACACTTCAACTGGGAATTCATCTGGTGCCACAAAATATCAGCCAAAATATCAGTGCAGCTAAATATGCAGGAATTAATTTAAATGGAAATAAGAATGACGGGCATCCAAAACCGAAGAAGTAAAAAACCTCTGTCTTCCAAATGTCAGCTAAAATGTCTTTTCCTCTGGGCCTCCTAAATGTTGTAAGAGGAATTCAGAAGGGGACAATAACAGATGTCAGTGGAAAGATCAGATGCTTTGAAGAGAAAGTGTCATCAAAAGAGGTGAAGTATGGCTCCAATTCATAATACGGTTTTTGAAAATGCATGATTAGTCCCTTTGAGGAAACTCAACTAATGCTAAGTGAAGCACCCTTTCCATGCTAATGAAGTTCCTAAGGCTCCCAACGTCTAGAAGTCGTTACCAAAACTTCCTCCAAAGGTACAGGAACCATACAGAGCCCATGCAGTAAGGAACAGAAAGTGTTGTCTGAGAGACACTCCCTTGCAAGTGCTGTCTCTTCACAGAGGTACAGCCTCAAGCAACCCAGAAAGGTCACTGGTGGTCATTTAGCCATTTTTTTTTTTTAAAAAAAAAAAAAAGAGAGGAGAGGAGGAGAGCAAAGGGAAAAGAAAAGAAATGTAGGTTTCCAAGGACTCCCATGGCTGTTGGGATGGGGCATGGAGGGGCCAGTGGGCAGGATCACGGTGCCTAAAGGTCCTGAGATAGTTGAGCCAGTCAAGGTGGGGAGCTGTTGGACTGAATGTTGATATCCAAAGGTCTTTCAGATCTCTGTAAAGGACTGATTACTTGAATAAAGAGAGATTATAAATTATTAATGATTTTCCTTTCATGAATCGACCAAGAACATTTTCTTGCAACTTTTTAGAAGACCCAGGAGTGAAAGCTTCCGTAAGGGATTCCACAGGAATCCGTGTTTGGTAGCCAGCAGTACTTTTACTGGAAATTAGTTTACTTATTGTTATCAATGCAAAGGCCACACAGCTCAAGAACTCTTACATGATGACACCAGGACAGTAATGAGGAAAGGACAGTCATACAAGGTTTTGGATTTTGACTGTTTGGTCATTTTGAATAGTCTTAAGTCACAGATTTGTGAATGTGGAATACAATCTCACCTTATCCTGGAAAGCAGTGGGTTTGGAAAAGATGCAAACATCATATTGTTCAAGCAAATATATATGCATGTTTTCAGCATGATGCTTCATTAAAAGGGATTTAAACAAACCCTAGCAGCATAAGTAAGTCATACGAGTGCTCACTTGATTCTCTCTGTATGAAACTAGACAGAGATATACCACAGTGCTTCTACAATGCATATGATTGTGCTGTCCATGCTTGAAAAACTACGCTTTTCAAAACACACAGTTAACGAGGTCTGAAGAAATCATCTAACAAAGAAAGATGTAAAGAGTTCAGTAAGCTCAGTTTATCAAAAAGAAATTGAGAGATGACTCAATAGAGAATAAGCATCTTTGTGGGCATGAAAAATAGGGTATGAAAAAGTGTTTAGATAAGCACAGAAAAAATACTTTTTGCAGTACTTGATGAAGTAACATTATAAATAAGGTTTTAATTTCTATAATTGAGGCTGATCAAGCATTGGAATAAATAAGGCAAAATCTGTTTCTGTGTAGTCTGCTACCTTCAGATCAGAAAAGTAGGGTTTCTGAGAGATATGCTCTCTTCAAATACAATTTGTAATGTACAATTGTATGAAATATAACAGTCCACGCTATACAGAAAGTAGACAAAAAATACTGGATTTATACGCTCCCTTGCTTTAAAAAATATATGAATGAAAGTGAATTCAACATTATCAGGAAGTCCTGGTTCTCAAGGACTAAACTCAGAATAATCGTACAAATTTCCAAGGCCACTCCGTCTCACAACCTGTCCTCCTTCAAAGCTGTCGCTGGCCTCCCTGGCTATAAAAAGCTACAGAAGGCTGAGGTGCCTGCAGTCCTGCCTGAACCAAAACAAGCAATTGCAGAAGCCAACTGCTGGGAATGTATAAAATAGTCATAATGTTTAAAGATATTTAAAAATATTTGATATGGACAGCATATAAAATGTAAAGCCCCAAATCTGAATTTTATGATTTTCATTATCAAGATTTATGATTTCTTTTATAATTTCTAAAGTTTTTTCATATCAAGAACTGGGATCTTAGTTCCATACATAAGAGAAAACCCACCTCACATCAACACATCTGGAATTTTTCCAAGAATCTTAAATGAACTTATATAAGCTTTCATTGCTTTTATACTACATAACAATCAGTGAGTTAAATGAACCATGAAAAGATATTAAGCAAAATAAGCAAATTTCTGACTCCTTTGTTCTTCTCTATTGCTTTTTCTGGGCTATGAAAGGAATCCTATAGAAGTAAATACAACTGATTGGTTCGTTTTCATTGCATTTATACTACATAACAATCAATATTAGTGAGTTAAATGAACCATGAAAAGATATTAAGCAAAATAAGCAAATTTCTGACTCCTTTGTTCTTCTCTATTGCTTTTTCTGGGCTATGAAAGGAATCCTATAGAAGTAAATACAACTGATTGGTTCGTTTTTGAAGCTTTAAGTGAAAATGTTGTATAAATAACCCCCCCCACAGTTGACATTAACAGAGTAGGAACACTATACCCTACTGTACTGAACATGTGTTTTTACTGCAGCTGTAAGTATGTGATAACATTCAAATTTTAGTGGTTGCTGGAGGTAATAAAGAATTGGGAACGGTGTTGGATTATTTATTTTTAATTGCATTCTCTTCCTTCATGTCTGATACACATTACATTCATTAAAGTGGTGTGTATGCTATTCTGAAATTTTTTTAGAAAATGTTAGTATCCACAGAGATTTTAGAGATTATCAAATAATCAAAAATTTAACAGAAGTACAAAAAAATATAATACAGAAATGAGAAAAAAAATTCAGGTGAAAAAGTTGGAATTCCGTGTTTCCAAAAAACAGCTGAACAGCCTTGCGATGGGCAGAGGAAAGAGGTTAACCGCTAACCAAGCAAAAAATATGATAAAGGAAAAAGAGTTAGCATTTGAAACCACTAAAAAGGATGGGAAAAGAAAGCATTTGAAGAAAATTCACAGAAATTTGCTACAGAGTTTCAAGAAAAGGTAGCTAGTTCTGAAAAGAAACCTTTTTTCCCCTTTTGATAGTCAAGAAGTTACGTAGCAGCATTCTTACAGCTATTTTCACACGTTGATTATCAGCGAACAGGAAAAGAATCAGAATCTCTTTGCAGAGCTTGTAAACAGCAGGAAAGGGTTTCTAGTTGAAGAACAGAGAGAAAGTAAGTATTGTGTAGCTACTCAGACAACACCGCTGTGTATATTGTAATAGTTCCATACATGTTTAGATTAATGCTGCCTTCTTCCATCAAGCTTTAGGTAGCATTCATTTTCTGACCTGCAGCACAAGAGCTGCCTTTGTAGAACGATCCACGTGAGATTCCTAAGTATATTACTTTAAAATTACTACGTATGGGTATAATAGTGCTGTTATAGAACACAGCAGAACACTTTACTGTGTAAATCCATTCTGTCCCCAAAGATCAAAAAGACAAAGAACCTTGTAAGTAGTCAGCACTAAAATTAATCATGGTTAGTCACGGGAGGAAAGGAAAATTGGTTTCTCAAGAGGTACCATCCAAGATTGCCAACAGGTAAAACCAGTACTAAGAACACAGAAAGCACACAGGCATGCACTTATCATTAACTCTGATCAAGTAAAGAGAGACCTGACCAGAAGCTTCTGGCCATCACTTAGCTGGGGCCATGGTATTTTGGGGAGGCAGGGAAGAGGGAATTTCTCTTGTTCACTTACGCTTTCTTCTCTCATCATTATGTTATATGCTTCCTCTTTTTCTTAATTTGTTTTAATCTTTTCCTATAACCCTCCTATTTTAATTTCTATTTCTCTCTTCCCTATCTCATTTTTACTTCACATTTTCTCTCCCGCAGCCATCCATACGACACAAGAGGAAGAAGGAGGATTTTAGAACAGTGCTGAAAAACTTGCTGATCATTAGTGGTACATCATCACGTTGCATGATGTCCTCTTATCCTTCAAATTCAAACTAAAAAAAATTAGGAATCGTACCCTTCTGTTCCAAGACAGACAACTGACAAATAAGCCAGGATTCTTAAATGAATTCAATTCTGCACTCCTTTGCAGTTTCAGAGTAGGATCTGGTATTCAACAAGTTAGTTGGTTTATGCAGTACTGCACTGGTAAACCTGGCAGCAACCAAACCAGAAAGGGGCAAACACACGGTGCTTGCATTTATCCTTGACTACATCTTCAGTTGGGTATTTCTGAATACTGTTATTTGCTTGCTGTTTTTCACCAAAGAGCTGTTTTCTTCAGCAACTGAGGAAGCATAAAGTCTGCATCACTTTTAAAGCACTTGGGAGGTAGAAAGTAGTAGTACCATCAACTCTGATTGTACTCTTGTTCAACTTGCAAGAATCTACAATTGTTTTTAAAATTAATTTCTTTCTGAAATGACAGAGGAAAACCTAAAAGCTGAAAAACTGTGCCGCATTCTGCTTCAGTGTGCCAAGGCGTTCCTCATTTACCATGCCACAGTCATCTCACCGAATTGTGCAACACCTACGTGTCAGGGGCCCCAGCAGACTTCACCCTTTGTTGGTCGTCACAGATCCCAGGCGATGGTGCACACCGGGGTCTCAGCCTGAACAGAAGTTCAGAATCAGGTGGGCACTCACCTTACGCTGGGAACCAGACACGCTATGAGTCAAATGGACCAGATATAGACTGAGGGGAAAAAGGACAAGTATATGGGAAGTGCATAGAAAAAACAAAAAGAGAATGTAAATATCCAAAGACCCATGGCACTGCCTAAATCATCACATTTCCCCAATTTTAATATTTTGATTAATATTGTCTTAAATGCTATATTATCTAGACTGTGCCTTTGGAGGTTAAACTGTACTGTTTTTTAAAACACACTGCTATGCTTTGCTTTAGATCTACCTTAATATTAACCAGCATAGATTTCACATGGATGTGATGGAAATGCAGGAATTGATGTAATCTGTTAGGTTTTCTTTCTTTTAAAGGAAATATTAAATACCTGGTGATTTTATGGTGATTTCTTTTCCTTAAAAAAATTGTTTCTATCTCATTCCTAAGGCAATAATCATGCTATTGAAAGGACTGAGGTTACTAACAAATATCCAGTTTCAAATTTTGTATACACAAGTTATTTATTTTTTCATTATCCTCATGAATCAGAGATGCCAGGCTACTTTTATATTATTCTGTATAGTATTACAGTGTAAAGAAAGAAGTTTTTTGGTAGGAAACATTCACCAGATTAATAGAGAAACCCTTCATTGTCCTTGCAGAAAATAAAGATATCTCCTCATACTTTTCACTATCTTAAAAGCTAGAGGTCTGTCCAAAAATCTGTAAGAGGTGTGGAAGCCACCTGCTTTTTTAAATGTTTTTCCTTAAGGCAACAATACATGTCAGGAACTTTACTACTTCATAAATGAGCTTTCAGTTTTGATTGGTTTTCTATACTTCTGTAGAAGACATCTAATTGTTTAAATCATATTTTCTAAGTCATTCCCTTCCCCCAGAAAAAGTTTTGATCATCATTACTGATCTTCTTTCTTTCATTGACGGTGATTAGTTTGTGGATCTTGTTTTACTGAATTCATCTACTAATTTCTGTAATGCCATGAATGCTTAGACCGCCTTCCAAGACAACCTGTTCTTATAATGTGAACACTCATAATTCGTGATTGCTCAATGCAACAAACCAATCTCTGAATTAGCACCAGTATAAAATACTTTTCTAACCGCTTCTTGAAAGTGCTAATATCTTGAAATTGCAGAATAACCAGACAACTAGATGCACTAACAGGTCTTTTCTAGAATTGTTAACCATTAACTTGACCTTAGAAGGAAAACCAAACTATTTTTAATGAAAAGGAATTCTGAGTTGCTATGAAATATGACAGATGAGGACACCAATGTAGTAGTATTTTCACTTCTTGAAAAGATAACATTGCAAGGAATCAACAAAAAGTAAGACATCAATAATGGAGTCTTCAGATCAATTAAAATGAGGTTGAATACAACACAACAAATGAGAAGTAACTATGGAAAATCATTAAAATGGCTGCACCATGTTAAAGAGAGATTGCACACCTTTAAATGTACCAGAGAATGGTTCTGTTGCACAACACATTAATTCATATGGCTTACTTTAAACAATTTTAAGAGAAACATGTCTTTACACCACAAATGTCTAAAATTCCTCTAATTCACAAATACTGAACTGAAATGAATAACAGAAAACAGGATGTTTTCAGTCTTGCCTTTACAACACCAAAAAGGGGCACACAATCTTCCCCCTTGTCCTGCAATTTTCCTTCACCAAATCTGAGGAAACACATCCCTTGGTAACAGAAACTGAGCAGCATTAAATGTATTTGCTTCCAGTCATGTTAGGGAAGTTTCAGGGCATCCCACACCCCAGGCATTCTCCTCCCCAGCACCACAGGGATGGACACCACAGCTCAAGGTACCACCAGTTACCTCGGCTTCAACAGCCTCAGTGTTTCCAGGGATTTTTCTCCCTCTGTTTACTGACCATCAATGGTCCTGACAGGAGCTCATGTCCAACGCTCACCGTTTCAGTACTGAAGGTATTTGCAGTTTTCATGTGTGCTCAAACCAGAGAACACTGAATGCTGAAGTATCCACAGTGCTGACAGACTGAGAAGGGATTCTGAGATAGGTATTTATAATTGCAAATTTTATATTAATTTATAGGTATTAATAAGGTGATCAGATTTTTTTGTTTCTAAAAAGATGCAAGAGCCAGCTGTGAGTCACACGACGAAAGACACAACTTGGGTTGCTTTTTGTACCACGGTGCCCGTACATGTTTCCTTCTGAGGAAGGGGCCATGGTTATAGGACCACAGCTTAAGCTAAGCAGATCAGGAAAAACAGAATAAAAGCAGGATTTTTTTTTTTCTTTTTTTTTTAAATTAAAACCCTATATATCAGAGATTTCCACTCAGATGAGGATAAGCATTTACCTTACGTTAAATTCCTGCAGATTATACCTATAACACTTTGCTGTATGCCAATACAGTCATTATACCGCAGTAGTGTTTCTACTCTTTCATTCTTCGACATGTGAGAGATATGCATAAGGCACAATACATTGCACATCTGCTCTCTAAGGAGTTGTGATACAGTCCTTAACAGCAGCTTTGTCACATCTCAAACATTTCCAGAACAACCTCGTGAAAGTCCAAGGGCTGATTCAGCAGAATCCGTACAGCACTCGAAGCCCTCGGTGTTGCCGAGGACCATGCCGTCAGTGTCTCCATATGCCCTTCTCCATGTACAAAGTCTGCCACTTCTCAAAAATTTTTTTGAACTTCTTATAAAAGTTAGTTTTACTGGAGGCAAAATACATGTTAATATAAAATAGAGTTCTAAATATGCAAAAATAATTTTAAGTGGATTTTTTTATGAACATGTTTTCTAATCTTCCATCACAGAATCACTTGGCAGCTTACAGACATGATGGCCTTATCAGCTGTTTTTTTTTTTTAATGTGTCATCTCCAAACATGAAACAGGAAAGAAGAAAAGAATGAAAGCACTGAAATAATTTAGAAAATTGGGTACAAACTTGGCAGCCCTCACTGATCTTTTCAGTGACATGCTTTTCATTAACGAGGAAGGTGAAAACCAGAATTGCTGACCTAATAAGCAACGAGAGAATGCAGATCGGAAAAAAACCAGTACATCTAAATTGCTTAACATTAAAATGTCAATTCCTCTGATATTTTTCTTCAGAATAAGGGTTCATCCTTGGAATTAGCCAGAAAAAATAACTATTTCTGTCTGTTTTTACATGGAATCTATACTTTCTATTAGTGTGGGCATTTAATTAATTTAAGGAAATACATGATGCTGATTCTGATTCTGAGTTGTCTCATTAAGAGTAGCTTAAAAATACTGAGAATAAATACATACTGATGTCAAATTACAGTGAAATTAAATTTATTTTCTAGTCTTCTGCCTTCAGGAAATACTAACAATACATTTTGAAATTAATTCTTGTCTGTAACAAAGGTTTTCTAACCCATAAAATTTGTTTTCACTGTAGGACTCTCATAAACGTACTTTGCAAGATCAACGTCTGACAGTGTTCTTTGTAATGAATCTTGACAAGGTGACAATTTGCATTTGTTAAAAGAATACTGATATTTTAGCTGGCTGTTCTTTCCAGATATAAGTATAAACAGGGTTATACTGTGATAGTGATGTGATAGGTTACAGCAGGATCTTTTGGGAAACAGAAAGGTAAAGGCCATGAGAGCTGACAGGGAGCAGAAGCAAGAATAAATGAAGGCAGATTGTCAAATTTGTTTCGTAACAGCCTTCTGTTAGAAGCACTAACATTTCTGTTAGCACTACGATCTCTTTAAAACAGCCACAGAACCCCAACCATGGCTGTACAGACTTTTAGGACAGATATTAACATACAACAGTGGAGTGGCTGCACTATATCTGACTAAATGCACACAAAGCCCAGCAACCTGTATCCGGAATGAATGGTCTCCTTAACTGGATGCTTAGGGAAGAAGAACACATTTGATGTCTCCCTCTAACAGAATCAAAGAAAACTTGCTTGGATAGGACTTTTGGATGTCATTTAAGTCCAGCCTCCCACTCAGAGATGAACTTTGAAAACCTCCAAGGATGGGGGCTCCTGGATAACCTGTTCCAGTGCTACACCCCCTGCTAGTGAAAAGGTTTTTCCTAATGTCCAGACTAAACCTCAGAACCCACTGTTTAGTCCCTTTGTTCCTTGTGCATAGCCTAGCACAACCAATCCCCATCCACTCTCACCAGGACACTCAGGATTTTCTAGTCTTCTGTTATATCTGTATCATATTCTTCCCAACTAATCTCTTTTACGGACTGAAGAATCCTATCCAATGCAACTGTCCTTTGTACAAAGCGATCGTAAATGGCTCAGATGACCTTTCATATCTTCGGTCATCCTTGTTGCTCTTTCGTGAACCTTTTCCAATTCTACTACATTCTCTTCAAAATGAGAGGACCAGAACTGCACATAGCATTCAAGACACAGACAAACGATGGATTTATACAGTGACATAACAATGTTCTCTGATTTGTACTCTATTTTATTTGTAGAGAAAGAAATGAATTTGGTCTTAGTGGAATGTAGAATTTTTACCAGGAAAAGTAATCCCCCCCCCCCCAAAAAAAAAAAAAACAAACACATTTAAAAACCATTAATACCTTCCAAAAAAGAGGTATATTTTTAGAAAATCTCCATTGAATACCTCCCACAGAATGGGAGCCAGTGTTAGTAATCTCCATGTAAACATGGAGAACTGTTAAGATGTTTCTATCAGACAAACTCTGACTGCAGAACAAGATTCCACGTAGGTTCGAGATACAGAACCTGAACTTCATTAGGAGAAATTAAACAATCTTCCATTCAGAAAATGCATTTTCAAAATAAGAAAGCCAGTCGTGGACACACTTTCTTCAAAACACTTCAAATGCCAGTTTGCTGAAGCAAAACAAAAAATAAACCCACCTTACACAGGAAAGGCGAACAGATGATGAGCTGTTACAACACATACAAAACTCAAAATAGCAAATGAATTTTCACATTAAAAGATGGTTATTCAAACCTTTAACAAAACTAAGTATGAAAAGGAATTACTATTTACAGTTATATTATTCTCTCTGTAATGAAATTAAGCTTTGTATTTTGTATTCTTGACTTCTCCCCCCAAAAAAAAGTCTTTAAAAGCACAATATTGGCATTTTTCAAAGGCTGCTCTCTTTGGAGAAAAGCAGAAATAGTTATCAGACCAATACTGTCCTCATGAATTTCTAGAAATGAAGACACTCTTTTTCTTAGAAATTGTTTAACTTTTGAGGCTGTAACACATTATTCTAACCATTACTCACAAGAAAAACTGGGATATTCACAGTTTCACTTAAACTGTAAACAGGTATGGGTTTTACAAGACTCAAAATAAAATAAATCTTTCTTCCTAATGTTATTCTTAAGCTTCTTTTATGCCTTCAAAGTAGACCAGCTTGATTAATTCGTATCATATTAGGAATACAGGTAGATTGCAAAAGCAGTATACAGAAACATTAACCTTTTCAGGTCAAATATTGAGTAAGTTAATTTCATTTTGAATCTTCATTTAAGAGGGTACCGTATAATTTCACTATGTAATAGCATTAGTAGAGTATCTAATGCTAACTGTAAGCCTCAAACAGGCTCCTTTTCCATTACAAAAAGCATTAATTCTTCTCTAATTAGCATTTATACCAGAATGTCTCTTTTCCAGTTGGACAGGCCACGCAGACAGGTGGGAGTGTTTTCACTGCCATGTAACCAACTCTGCCCTATAGCCGTAGCACAGACAGTCAGAATACACACAGTAGGTTTGAGACTTCCCTAAACCTCATCGCACATACTACTTCTTGTATGTTTCTCAGTTCTCCTTGGGTAAGAACGTAACTGGAATAATGTTCGTTTCATAAAAACAACTCATTTTGCCTGCTCCTGGCCATTTACTTGCCTGAGGCTCAGTCAGGATTGTCTAACAGTTTTGTAGGTTGGTTCATTTATTTGTTCAGGATTCCCACCTCTTGCCTGCTATATTTATTTGGAACCCTTCATTGCTCCCATGCAACCGGACAGGTACCGATCATCTCTCTGTGCATGTCGTGTCCACAGAGGAGAAGGGAACGTGTAACCCAGATACATGGCACTCCAGATCCAGAACTCGTCTTGCCCCAACAAATTCTCCACATTACATTAATTCTGGTGCATCACTTAGGCCCCACTGGCTATAGTCTTGTGTGTTTCTGGAGCATATAACAATTTACATGTAGTAGAGAAACAGGGATCTCGGTTAATAAAAATAGTCCAAATCCTGGGGATGCAAATTAAGCTACAGATATACAACGACTGTGCAAAGGCAAAAAGAGTGATCAGACAGTGTGACTAGGGCTAAGGGACATCTGAGTTTCACCAGTCTACAGTGGCAAGACCACAAGCACAACAAATAAGTTTGTCTACTGGTTCTAGGTCCAAGTTGGTCAAAACAGTGCCGGCATAGATGTTTCTACATGCAAATCATGGTTAATTTGCAAGCTGGATAACTGGACCACCATTCGTCAAGAGGTGATCAGATATGCAAAATGTTAACTATAAAACAGCCTTGTACAGTAAATTCCTTTCACAGTTCTAGTTTTTGTAGCTTACATTGCCCCAGCTGACAAATTAAGCAGCAAACAATAGGGGGAAAACAATGTGAATTATTTTCTAACTTAATGTGAATTATTTTCTAAGAGTTTTCCCAGGCAGACGCATATTTTGAGTAGTATTATTCAGATCAGCCCCTCAGAAGCTTATTTTAACCTTTTAAGCCTTTTTAAAACTCTGTTGAATTCCTATGGCAAGGAATTCATAGCCTGCATAAAAATGATCTGGGTGGAATGTGCATATTAGTCTTGCAAGCACCTTAATTACCTTGATTTTTTTTTTTTTAAATCAAATAACTCCAGATAAAAGGCTACTGTAATTGCAGACTGCACAAGGATTCCTTACAAAAACCTTGTATTTGTGACAGAAAAGTAATTAATTATATATCAGTTCCTTGAAGCATATACAATCAACATTTTTATAGACCACAAATTATATACTTTGGCGATTGCCATGAGCACTCAGTACTGGAAAGTCACTAACTATCCTATATTTGCATACTATACAGATGTTAAGGGTCATCCTGACAGGTAAAAATTTGGAAACAGATAAAAAGAATTATTTCCATCCAGGATTATTTTGGTTTTTTTATATAATCACTTCCAATTGCTGCAAAGTATGTGATATTAACCTCTTGATATCGGGCAGAAGTCTGAGCAAATAGAAAGCAAATTTGCCTCATTACAGTCAAGAATGATGGAGGTTGAGCCAGAGACAGGCAAATTCTGAGATGAAGGATCTATCTTTACATTCTTATATTTAGATTATTATTAGTTCTACATATATGCAAGCATAAAAAACCAGTGAAGAAAAGAAATTCAGTGTCTATTTTTCCTGTCCCAAGCTCATTCCATTCTGCCACATCTATTTAAACACTGCTTTTCCAGATGTGCACAGAACACTATAAACCACTGTTTTCTAAAGCATTGTGCTCCAGAGAAAGATAAATAATCATTTTACCTCTCACTTGAATTGTCTTAAAGCAGGGCACATAGATAAGCATCAAGGACAGTAATCTTTTTAAATAGCTAGGAACTATACTGAGTCTTGGGTTTTAACATTATATCCAATAACAACAACTTGGTTTGTTAACACTTTAGGATAACACTGTGAGGCACTTAAAAATAGCTCAGCAGTTACATCAAATCTATGAAGTCGCTTATTCTAATACAGATTGCAGATACCTAAAATGTCCACAATATTTTACTTAGTGCCGGAAATCTTCTCCTCCTTGGACAGAGTCAGAAATCAACTGCGTGCTATATGGTCCAGTCATATTACTAGTTTATTCCCTAGTCAGTGGATATACTTCTTTCCTTCCATTAGGATGGACCACATGATAAAAGGATATGCCTTGTTGTCAGCACTGAGCAGCTGCCTAATTAATTTCACTTTCCTTTCTTCTTACGAGGAAGTGTCCACGTATCAGCAGTTACAGCGGTACACAGTCTGCTGCCAGAGGACAGAGCCAATAATGCCAACGGAGAAAAGACAGATGGTCCGTTGTCATCCTTCCCTGGCACCGAGGTAGATGGGGAAGGGACTCCTTCAGAATTGGATGCACTCAGCCGAGCTTGGACACGCTACAGCTGCCTCACGGGATGCCACGGTTGAAGCCAGATGTCATCCATTCTGCTGCCTTCCTGCTGCTCGGCACGATGGGCACAGTACGGCTCAAAGCTGAGAATAATACTTTCTTCACAATTACTCCGATTTATTAATCTCCAAAGAAATGTAACAACAGTTCATGAACCTTTACTTCTTCCATTTCGCTCACATCATGTTTTATTCACTAGTAGTTTTTGCAAGATTTAAAACAATTTCGAGCCTTTTCATTTCATTTTTCTATTCCTTAAGCTGCAGGAAGCAAAACAACTGTGATGTCTTCGTAGGATACAGGGTGTCCACTTACTAGGACCTCCTTAAAGATATTATCTAACTTCACTATCTACTTTATCATAGTAACATTTTATAAACACTCAAAAATCAAATTATCCAACTTTTATTACAATGCCTACTTAACTGCAACACCATGAAGTCAGTTCTCAGAAGCTTTCACATTGCTGCATTTTCTTTACAAAACCTTCAGGCCTATTGACAGAATTATCACATGCTGAAGTAATAAAACCCTCATACTTTGCTGAATTCTACCTTCTGCCACGATGTGTTACAGAAGATGAAGCTTCAAGAATCACAAGACTTTAGCATAGCAATTGTGCAGAGAGAAGGGAGTGTTGGGTTAATCTGGGTTAATGCCCAATACCTCATTTTAAAGCAATTCATAGCATTGCTCTAACATATCTCAGAAGTTGAGCCAGAAGCGGGAAAGATGCTAGTGCTAGTCAGGTACTTCTTTTGCTCATGAACGCAGAGCGGTTAAATGGCAGGATATTTTTGCCTTCAAAGACACAGACTGGAGAAACACTTGAAACATGCACCTTCATCTGAAATTCAAACACTGCAAGCTACAAAAATGCTAATGTTTTCCAAGGAATAAAAGCAAGCATATTTTCTAAATCTCATACACTAAGTGACTATTGATTAAAAATGAAATAAAATATTTGTAATGAAACAGAGCTTAGGGGATTTTATGCAGCAGTAATTTACTGGAGGCAAAAAAAAAAACCAACAGAAAAAAGGAATATACTTCCAAAAAGCTTGCTATGCATAAGGCCAACTGACTTCTCCTACAATTTTTTTTTCTTCTCGGTTATGTTGCTCGCAGATAACCTAGTAAGTAGGGAGCTGATGGAATTTTCACCACTACCTATTCTGTTTGTGATATTATCCTACTGTAAACTTGACCTCTCCTGTCCATATACTGAATCTATGTATTATCTCGTCTTTTGCTCAGGCTTTCAGCTCTTTAAGGCTAGAGACCATAGTTTTGTTACAAATAGGTATGGCAGCTGACACCATAAAACATTAATTCTTGGTTTGGATCCTGAAGCTCACTTATAGCACAAAAACATTTTAAAATAAATCACAAAAACCTTAAAAATGAACCTATAGTTACCTAAACCCAAAAAACATTGCTTCATAAAAATTCTAGTTTTCAACATTTTTCAATTATAAAGCTATTTTTAGAAAAGCTTGTTATCCATGTATTTTCTAGACATCATCTAGTATCGCAGAAAAATACTTAGTGTTCTTAAGAGTTTAACAGGAAATACAGAAGTTCCATCACAACAGTCAGAACAGAAGCGGAGTTCATCAAATGTTTCATGATGAAATCCCACTTCCCAACACACAAACGAAATACCTTTCTTTCATATTCATTATTTCTCATGCTATTTTTTTTTTTTAATTTACTCACTTTTTCTTTTACTTCAGGACTTTCCATGTTCTAATTCTCCCTGGGTGGTTCTATTTTTTTCAATGCATTCAACTCATGCAGTTTCCTTCTATCCTACTAGCACTACGCATAGAACAATTAATCAAAACCAATGATTCAGCATTATTTAGCCACTTTTCAATGTTCCAAAGGTCCTTATTTAACGAATATCTAAGAGAGAGGTATTTAGTCTATATAACTGCAATTTCTACTAAGCAACAGAGCAACTCGCATGCAAACTTGGAGCATTTACACAGTGGATCGGTAGCAAAGACCTCAGTTTGTTGTAATTGCAGATTTTGGAGCTTTTTCCCCTTACATTTCAGAAATTTCAAAACTTTTTTTCAGGAGAACTTTAGCTCAGATCTTTCCATCCAACACCAAAATTCATAGGTCAAACTTTTGTAACTGCAGATCAGCCCATGGCTATGTTATTACAAAAGCAAGCTGTTCACATAAAAAATTGCCTCAACTCTTGACCTCCATTGGCAGGGCAGAATGATGCTCTTTGGCTGCCAGAAATCTTCAACAACTGCTGAGAGAAGGGTCTTTACCACCTAAGAGAGACACATCTTTTTGCCTAAATGAATATCCAAACAAACAAGAAGATAATTGTGAAGAAAACTAGATAGAAGAAATTGCATAGGTACAGTTAAAACACTATGCAGATGACAGAGAAAACCCTAATCCAGAAAACACATAAAAAGGGCCTTCAAAAAAAAAAAAAAAAAGAGAAACGAGGCAGCTGCAAAAAAACAAGCTCACCTATAAATGGATATTTGTGCTTAAATATCTTGTAGATCTTGAGTAAGAAGTGACTGTAAGATGATATAATATGAAATTCTATTTGCAACCAAGTCTTTATGGTTCAGCATGGCTTTAGAAAAGCTGAAGAAAATTGAAAAAGAAGCAAACAAATAAACAAATAAAAGTGGTTATGACTTAAGAAGAGAGATGGAAGGAGCAACATTTATGAGCATAAATATTAGACAGATTTAATGAAAGAACACAGCCACCCATGCTCTCTGTGACAGCCTTATCCTTTGACAGAGACTGTTCTGGATACCAGTTATATTTGTTTTGGTTTCTGAACAAAACAAATTAATACACGCTCTACTTTAGAAAATAATAAAAAACCGGAAAATATTACCTCCTGTGAATACCTTACAGGTAATCGTGTAAGTAAAGGGAATTATTCAGTGCCTCTAAAGATGGTAGGAATGTTATCAAATTAGTTAATGAAACATTAATGCAATTCATAAGTGCAACGCTATCATTCATTAGTAAGAGTCCTGTAACAGTAGGAAGATACTACAAATGCAAATATTCAACTTCAACAGCACATTAGTGGCCAAGATGAAGGCATCAGTCTTGTAGTAACGCACAGGCCAGGGATATTACAGCATTCTTTTCTTGTCTTCTGTTTTCTCTGGCTGTCTCAGTAAAAACCAGAGACTTAAGCTTCAAAGTTTTAGGGAAAGGAAAGACATAAGAACAGAGTGTTGGAAGAAGGCATAACAAATGTCAGGTAACTCAATTCTAAGTGGAACAATATATAAATGGGTAACAACTTCCACAAACAAATCATGTCTCAACTACTCGTTCATCTTACTCTGCTTTTCCATTGCCATTCATTCATTTCCTTGCTGAAATCAACAAATGCTACCAAAATCAGCTTGTTTCCATTCCGAATCTCTCTTTTTATTTGTAAAGACTGGCATTACAATTGAAAAGGACTCAAAATGGAGGGATGTACATATCATTGGTGTTTCATGATGCAACTGATGGAGTCCCTGAATGGATATTGCTTCAGCTTTGCTTTTAAAAAATAATTTAACAAGAAAATCTTCAACTCCACTACCGATCACAGGTGGTAGAAATGAAAGAAAGAAAAAGAAAAGAAACCAAAACTACTGTCAAATTCATAACATATACATTGTTGGCTGATGACACTTGTTCCAGATGTACAATAAAGCCCACAACACTTTATTACTATGGATATAATTATTGTGAATGTTTTTTCATGTTGATCAACTTGCTTCTGAAGGTTGTTTTTTTGATTGTTTTAAACTTGCATAATAAACATGCAATGAAACATTTCTTGTTAAAGTGTTTTTTGCAGTCGTCTTGTTTTCATACAAAGATTTCATAAAGTTGCAGTGTTGTATCAGAGCATTACCAAAATAAGAGCAAAAGCTAAAGTGGAAGGTAAATGTGAAATGAACTTGATGAGAATAACCTAATCTTGTCCTGAGACACTCCAGTCTTATTAAAAAGATGTGCACAATCAAATCCCTTCCTCCCAAACCCACCAAAACCACAAAATAAATATTAACTTGGAAGAAAGGGAAGACATAAAGAAAAGAAAAGAAAAAAAATGATGTCATCATGCACTCATCTTCTGCATAGCTCAACCCACATATAGTAAGGCACTATTTCCCCACAACTTAGTGTCCACAACAATCTTTTACAGTGCTCTGCGAACTACATATAGTTCCTTCCAGGATGATGAAATAAACAGATTGAATGAGTGTTGCTACCATGTCACCCCATGTGTGATCTCATAGACAAGGGCATCATCTGGCAGTTTCAGAAATAAGCAGTCTCAAGTCTCTTCTTATGTGTGCATGTTATGTATAGGGATCTCTTTTGTGTGTGCAAGTGGTCGGTTTGTTTTCCAGAGTTGCTGTTATTTTTCATTGTTCTTTACTCCAGTGTTCTCAAAGCAAATGTACAAGAAAATAAAAGCGCAGTTGGGTCATTAAAAACAGAGCTCTGGTGCTCCAAAAAGCACACAGCTTTGGGAGTTTAAGAAATCTGTTAGACATTCCCAAAAGAGTTGGGAAATACATGGACATATTTTCATCTGGAAATCCCCATCTTTGCTTAGTTAAGCTGGTCTTCATATTGTTTTCGGAAGCAATCACCAGCAGGGAAAAACTCCCAGCACCGTTCTTGATACATTTTCCATACATAGGATTCCTGAAAGAAACACAATTTAAACAATTTAACTTGATTCAATGAGAAAGCACCAACCATGACTTTGTGGTTTTTTTTTCTCTTTTATTTACATACTGCTTCACTTTGTTGATTCTGTGCATCTCAGGTTGTTGTATATCAACCTACAAAATCATGTTAATGATTTTGATCAGTTTAGAGTCACTTTTAGATTTCTGTCACCTGGTCAAAAAGCACTAGAGAAACACATAGAAGAGGACCAGGTAGTTCAACTCTTATCCAGGAGCGCTGTAAAGCTCAATTAAAGTACCAGGGTAAGTAGAATATTTTCTGGCATAGAGATTTGACTGAACGTCTGCCATCAGTCATTTCAAAACATGCCTACACACAATACATAAACCAAAATGGCCTTTAAAGGCATTTCTTAGAAAAGCAATATTTTCTGAATCAGTGGAGGTTTTTCTTTTTATTTCTGATTATTTTTTCAGTTAAGGTTCTGTCTCTAGGCAGTCTGGAGAATAGTAAAGGACGTGCCAGTTTATTGTCATTTCAATCACAGCACTTAAATGTGCTTTTTATTATACAAATTCCATGGTAGAAAGAACATGTATTACACAAGTTACAGAATCATAGAATCATTTAGATTGGAAAAGACCTTTAAGATCATCAAGTCCAACCGTAAACCTAACACTGCCAAGTCCACCACTATATCACATCCCTAGAAGTTATGTAGTTTGAAGTACTCTCAATTTTCAAATGATCAGCTAACAGTATCAAAAGTGAATAGTTAGTAGAAATCTGCATTCAATGAATATAGTAGGACACACTGTATGCCAAAAGAAAATGTAAATAAAAAAGACTTTTCAAAAAATCTAATTTAATCTGAAATTCTCAAATGACAAATGGATGTTCAAAAACAGCAAGGTAAATACATAAAATCTGATACTGGACAAGGCTGAGAAGATTTATGCAAAGAAGATGATTATAATGGCCCAGTACATACATCAGAGTTCAGAAAGAGTAATCTACACAGATTTATAGCAAATCATCCCTCTGACCCAATTCTGTAGAGCTAGGTATATGACACCGTTCAGGTTTTTTTGGATTTTGATCTGCAACATGGGAACATTTGCTTAGTCAGCTGTAAGACTATCACTAGAAAAAAACAGTAGTCGGTAAATTTGATATTTTTTATACTAACTTTTGATCTATACTTAAAGGAAGTCAAAGGAAGCACCAGAAGTTTGAAAGAACAGCAGCAAAGAAGAAATCTCCAGAGAAAACTTCTCCCACAGGTTTCATTTTAAATATATGCACAAGCCCTTTCATATGGACTTATCCAGGAATATAGACACAGAAGATTATATATAGATAATAATAAAGGACAAAGACTAAAAAAGAAACAACAGTGAGAAACAAAGAGTGCTGCTTTCACAGGTTGCTTAAATGTTCTGTTTCTCATTTTTGTTTGTAGTTTGTCATTATATTTTTTGGAAGTAACCATTTAAGAATAACAGGTCAGATAACAAAATAGCAACACAAAGCTACAGAATTGACATTCAATCTAATGTTAAGCAATCATCCTAAGAATTGTTTAGAAGAATGAGAATTACATTACATATCATATAGGGAGCTATTCATTAGAATACTCTTAGTTTTGCCAAGCCTGAATGATTTTTATTTTAGAATCAGTCTTATTTAATAACTGTTGACATTCATAGAGCTGTTCAACCTACCTGTCCTGTATGCTCTGTTTCATCTTTGTTAATAAGATACATCAGAAAAAACCTACAAGCAAAGAAACAGCTGTTACGAACACAATACTTGGAAACATAAGGCAACCCACAGAGGGACTGATATTTTTCAGCATGTACAGTGATAATGCTGCTCATGGACTTACAAGTTCCAGAGTTGTATTTATGATAATATTCCCAGATACATTAAGTATACTTTACTGACACTGTTGATGTTCACTTATTGTTCAATGAACAGTATGCTAAAATGCAAGAGATTCAGTTTCATTTAGAGTAAATAACAACTCAGTTTAAATGAAGATTTTCTAGGCTTTCTAATCTGAAAATTATAATAGACATTTTCTTGCTTATGAACACCAACTTGGAAGTAGACAGAGAATAGTCATTGGAACTTTTTTTCCCTCTCTCCAAATAAAAAATGCTGAAGATCGTTAAGAGACTTCTCTTACTGAAATTATAGGTTGGGGATATTTTACTAGTGTATGTAACTCAAGATCAACATGAGCAGAAAAGAACTTTAAAAATATAAAATATATTTAAAAATATATTAATCTTGGGGTTTTGAGACATCTGACAGAAACTAGGTGATGATTTCAAAATTTCACTCAGAATAGACATTCTCTCCAAACTTATGTAAAAATATAAAATATGATGACGAACAAAATATCAAACCCCATCTCTTTAGGAAGATACACTTACAGTAAGTATGTTATAGTATGTTATTTGTGTAGTAATGTATTTTAGTAATGTAATGTTCATATGTATTTGACAGGAGAGGAACAGTATGATACAATGATTGTGGATCTGATATATGGTTTTATTTCCAGATGTGAAAAGACCAAGTTTAGTGGTCACTGATGTTCTGCTTGGATTTTCCCAAGGTGGACCCATGGTCTGATCCCTCCCTTCTCAGGCTCCTCATCCCTTTATCCTGGGTTCTCTGAGTCAGCCTCAGCACTCCACTCAAAATATTTTGTCCAATGAAAGTCTTCCCCCTTTTGCCTTACTCCTTTGCTTGTGCACTCTCTCCATCAGTCTCCAGGCCAGGTCATTCTGTTCCTCTGTACCTTACACAACACATTCAATTTTACAATGCCTCCACAGCCACATACTAAGTTTCCATCTTCTAGTTCACACAAACCCGGTATGTCACAACCAAGCTGGAAACAAGGTAATGAAGTTTGTTCATTCCTTGCTCCCGTCACCACAGAATTATACATTCAGACAGCATGAGTGCACATCAAAGCCAAGCAGTACTCTCTTACTTATGCAAGAGAGCTAATCAGGTACTTGCAGAGGCTGCAAGGGTCATGAGTTAGCGAGGAGTTCATTTTTACTGTACTCACAAATAATTGGCCAAGTTGTGCTCCTGTAGTGTGTGTGTTTCAAAGCCATGGGGCACTGTATCAAAGTAGTCATTTCCTATTCCACAGATAAAGCACTTTGTCTAAAAGAAAGAACACAGAGCACTTCAACACTATATATAACCCTGCCCCGCTTTGAGAAAAGGCCAATAAAAATGTAACAATTTTCTTGAAAATGGCAATGCATCACGTATAATATGTGCTGAACAAAAAGGTTTTTCTTTTAATGATTGGGACTGGATACCTCAGTCAAAACACTTGAATAGAAGTTTAACTGCCCTCAGAACAGCTTCTTACTGTTAAAAAAAAAATAAAAATCTTTACCAGCTATAAATGAACAGGTATCAGGAGAAATAATGGCATATAATGGTCAAAGTTGATTTTTTTTTTTCCTTTAGCACTGTAAGTAGCACTCACTGTAAGACATGGCACTATTTACCTCAATGCCTGTTGTGCTTGTCCAGCTGAAATTGAATATGCTCAAAATTTAGGTTACAAAACACAGTAGGTTGCAACACTTATTCTGAGTTCTTATAGTCAAACTTAAAACAACAGAATAGAAACTCACCAAGTACAGGATACTTTCACACATAGATTAACCAAAGAAAATTACACCTGAGATGAACTGTAACATGACAGTGTTAACGCCCTGTGTTAGAAACCTCTAGTCTGAAGATCCAAAGGACTTAAATAGTCACAGACATGTAATTCATTATAATATGTACAAAGATTTTTCTTCTTTACAAAAATGAAGATACAGGGATTAGTCTAAACTTTAAAAAGTCATGAGAAAACAAACTGTTAGGCTTTCTGTCTGAATTT
This sequence comes from Cariama cristata, assembly GCF_000690535.1. Taxonomy (NCBI): domain Eukaryota; kingdom Metazoa; phylum Chordata; class Aves; order Cariamiformes; family Cariamidae; genus Cariama; species Cariama cristata. Next base: position 23,918 of record NW_009633984.1, read on the forward strand.
TTGTTAACTTATCACTGACAGCAAAAAACTGGCCACACTTGATCTGGAGGCATTAAAAAAATCTATACTAGGAGTTGGCAAACAAATCTAAAATATGCTTAGTGCAGAATATCAGTTTAGACAACCTGGGTTTGTGTCCCATGCAAAGAGACATGCAAGGTAGCAGCTAGCCCCTGTCAAAGCATCACATATCTCTTTCACAAGAGGCTGCAAAGAGTGGTAAATGCTGTTCAGAACCTGGATGCTAGCAGTTTTCTCTTCATATAATTTTCTAAAAATAATTTTATTGGGTACTAACAGAACTCCTTAGCTAAGTTCTTATATTTTAATAGATACAAAAAAGTAAATTAAAAAAACCCTCAGTTATTATTTCCGTCTAATGAACTGAGAAGTGAGAGTAGAATCTCATCCAGGACATTGTATGATATTGGACCGTGTACAGAACTGTATTTTCCTCTTAGTTTAAAAAACTATCTACTAGCTAGATCACATTTTGCTTGAAAATAGGTAGTCATGAAACCTGAAAACAGAGTATGGTTCAGCAATCGGATGTTCTTACCTCCATGTCTTCCTTAACTTGCTCTTGCTGATCTCTTAACTCACCGAAAGCATCAATAATTAAACCTAGGGTTTAAGTTAAAATGATAGTTAATGTTCAAGAACAGAACTGTGATAAAGAATATTTGGAAATCCAGGGATAACTCTGTCAAAGAATATTAAATGAGAATCTTGGGCAGAAATAATAGAAGCCAATATATATTCTAAAGACTACAAAAACAACTCAATATGTGAAGGAAAATGAGCAAGTCAAAGAAAATGGCTACCAGTAACATGGCTGGCAGTACTGTTTGGGATTATAAAATGGGAAAAGCAGACTCCTGTTTTATTCACAGTGCTCTTCTCTTGATTTGGTACATGAAAACATATGTGGTTTTACAGTGACGGAGGCTTTACTGTAGAACGAATGCTACTGTAAGTTTAACAGAGTTCAGGGATTTATTACATGGCAGATGCAGACAGGCCCAGAGCTCTGCGCATCCTCTGTCATTATGGTTGTCATGTAGTATGAGGTTCCACTGTCGGAGCTCTACAGAAGTAAGGGGTCATTTCAGGGAGATACAGAAAGAAGAAGAAAAACCACCACAGGCTCTGTGGCCGAGATTATAAATTCTTTATGATTCTCCCTTTGCTTACACCAACACAAACACGGACTAACTCCACAATCGTTATTGACACTACTGTGCTCTAAAACTGATGAATACCAGAAGAGAATTATACTCAAAGCATGACAGCTAAGGCATCTGCTCTTCAGCCACTCACAAAACGAAGAAACAGACAGTACGAGATATTGCACTTCAGGCTATAAAAAGTTTTGCTGCCTCCCCAGGTCCTTTAAAAAAACTTATTACTTGAGTAAGAGTTATAAACAATTTACCACAAGCTCAGAGTCACTTTCTGAACTTCCTTGTAGGAAATGAGAAAGCATCCTTACTGCTGTCAAAATCATCTGCCAACTGTTACACATTTTTCCAAAATCAAGAATATACTTCTGTTAATTTGTGCAATATTTAATAAATGATCTTTTGTGCATTCTTTACAATCTTTTGAAGGTATAATATGTAAACAGATGGGGCTTTTAAGTACTTCAGGTAATAACATTAAATGTTATTAATACAAACATAATAGAAAAAAACCTGACTTCCCAAAATTCAGAATCCACTACCCAGATTACAACAGCAAGCCACACTATCAGTCAAATGATTTCCACTCAAATTTAGAAGCTAACCTGATGGGCAGCCGACTTACCATTGTCATTAACCCAGATATACTAAACCTGTTTCATACCAAGCACCTTTCTTTACTCTTTGACATCGTTCAAGTAAGCAGGCATCACACAAAACAGAGGTTTTTATGTAAGAAAAAATTAAACCTCTCAAAGCTATGTTCCAGTTTTCACACCACTACCACCAATCTGAAGAGCTGCCAGACAGTCAAGAACATTAGATGCTGGCACGGGGAATAATGACAGCACCCACTACTGATTCTGTCCACATAAGCTCACAAAGGGTGGGTTATGCCGAAAAATAAATTTAAGGTATGCCACAAGATTTCTAATCATTTCTCTTGCTGATCAGTTACAGGAGGCTTTTAGAAAGGGCAATGAGGTGACAGAAACTGTAGTGACACCAGTATTCTCACAGCAAAGAGCTTTTTTTTTGTTTCCACTGATCCAGTTAGAGCCTGTTGATTTTACAGAGACTAGGAAGAACGGTGTACCGATAAAAGCCCGCTGGGTGTGATTTACTATATACATCTGTGCTTCATGACCTGCCCTGGTGTCCTGGTTGAATCTTAGGCGTGTGATTACCGTAGCCCTAAGATCTTCGTACTGCTAAAAACCATTTTCAGTCTCACCACGGGTTATAAACATATACCTTGAATAATTGCAAGCAGGATGACAATCACAAAGAAGAAGAAAGTGATATCAAAGATAATCCGATAGATTTCATATTCATCTCCTGCTGGATCCTCTATTTCATCACCAATGCCTCCACCTGCACGGACTCCAACGTACATGTGAAACATGTAGCACTAAAAAACATAAAACAAAGGGATGATACAAATTCTGCTTGCAGCTAAAAGTAAAAATACCCATTGTTGTAAATTCAGTAATTGGCAGAACTGGTCTATGGTCTAGCAACTATGCTATCTGAAGTCATCTTCTTCTCCCCTTTGAGGTTGTGTACATTTCTGAGGGAGGTGAAATGCTGCTGCACAGCTGAAGCTGCAGTATTTCAAGCTCTGTCATTATGTAGCAGTTCAAAAAGATCAAAGATTCAATCAACTTTAAGCCCAGCAGAGTACCATGGCTCCTGTACAATCGTTTCAGTAAGGTGCAAATAGGAGATACCATTTTCCAAGCTCAAAAGTGAATAACTTTCCCATCTTTGCTGTTTCAAACAAAAATTAGAAAAACAAAACAAACCAAACAAAAAACCTTTGAGAATGCTTGCGCAAAGGGCAGGCTAATGATGGAAAAAGTCTGAGACTCATACTGTGAAACTATGATCTGAAAAGCGGTATAATAGGTCTCTGGGTATGTTATGTGGGATGATGACAATGCAAAATTTCCAGTTTATAATGCTATAATTTAATAGAAAATTATGATAGCACTCTTAGAGGTCTGGAGCAGGGGATTGGTCCTTTTTCTTTAAGTAGCTTTGCAAACTACAAGTCCAGGGTTTTCACTCCGTATCAAAAAGCAGTGGTTACAATAACTAACTCCTAAAACCTAACCATACAAAAATTTCATTCTTTTATTTCTATGCTACACTTGCCCCCAAAAATCCCTTATGTGAGAAATTGATACAGTAACATACAATGCTGAGTGACCAATGGCTGAAAATTATAATAATTTTTAGACATAGTTTTTATTTCACCATTGACTTAATCAATCATTAACCTAATGAGCAAATGTAGTGTTAGTTATCTAAAAAGTTTTAAAAGTTATTTTTCTATTTCTAAAAATAAAAATACATTCTCTGTAATTTTTTCTTTTTTTTTTTTTTTTTTTTCTTAACGTTACACTGCAACTCTTACTGCTTTTACAAAAGACAACCCTAATTTTATAGGATATCACATGTTATTCTAACTCATTCCTGTACAATATTATACTCCTTTTGTATTTTCAGAGAATTACAGAGCAGGCCAGGTCAGAAGGGACTTTGGGAGGTCTCCGGTCCAAATCCTGCTCCAAGCAGACAAAGTTGCTCTGGGCATTACCCAGACAGACCATTACAACCACCTAAAGATGGAGACTGCACAACCCGATCCACTGTTGGGCTCTCCTCCTCTTTCCACGTTATGTCCATGGTCTTCTGCCATGCACTGCTGTAAAGAGCCTGGATTTGCCTTCCCAGTAACCCCCAGTAACCTCTCTGCAGGCAGTTTCTTGCTGCTCTTACACTCCCCCCACCCCAAAGCTTTCTCTTGTCCAGGCCAAACAAACAAGGCCAGTTCCCCCAGACTCTCCTCCCAGGGCAAGTGCTCCAGCACCTGACAATTTATCGGCCCTCCACTGATTTATGCTCTAGTTTATCTGTGTCTTTCCTGTACTGGATGTCCCAAACCAGACACAAATACAGACATACTACTCTGCTTCCACAGTTAATCTAATTATTGGGCTTTTAAATGGTGTCAGTTTCCTGGAAGTGATTCATATTGCATAACAGACTGAAATATATTTAATTTTGTTGTACGTGATTGCTTTTAGAAGGATGTTAACAGCAACACATCTCAGAAATTCTTCGTGATTTAAGCTCTACCTACCATCCACAGCTGCAAAGCCTGGCACTGTCTCACTAGATACAAAATAATTTCAGTGGTTCTGAGCACAGGAGAGATTTCAGTAATAGAATTGCCAGTCGAAGATAATCACAGCAATTCATGTTAAAGGAAACGATGGATTTCTGAGCTTAAACAAGCATTTCAGTACCTGAATTACCTATGAGAGTCCTTGCCTACAACGAACCCTCCTCCAGAGTGGCCTGCAGAACTTCAGGATTCAGAAGGACTGCCCTTTACCTGACTCGGCTCAGCATTACAGCTTGTAGTTGTTTTTAATTTTTTAAGAAACTACAGCAAAGAATACCATCACTTTTCTTCTAGTCATTTATAGATGTGTTTGTTTTACATACACAGGGTGTATCTAGTTGTTAGGAATATTCATTATATTTGTTCCTTTGCCTTCAATTATAGTCTTTCCTGTTCCTGGCTAATATATAGGGCTGTAATGCTGACTGTATGAATAGGAATTACAAGAAGGTCAGGACAAAAACATAACAGCCTAAGAAAAAAATCCAGAAAGCAAAATAAGACTTACTGTTAGCATATCATCACATTTCATGTCTGGCATATCACCATCTTCACTCTTGTTGTAGAATTTGCGGAAAAAGTTGAACGCCACTACTGTATACAAGTATACCACTACTGCCAGTAATCCCACTGTCAGGACAAGCTGGAAGGCAAAATTATAGAGTGGATGTAACACCACCATGGAATCATGCTACACAATTGTCTTTGCTAAAAGAGAAGGAAAGTACCAATAACCTATATGTTCTAGAAGGAGGAAAACATTCCTTACTTTTTCTCTCTTTGCGTATCTCTGTAATATTTGGTAATATATCTGCATATTTTCATGCAAAGATTGTGCATTTCACCTGTTCTGTTTTGAAGGAAAACTACGCTTCAGAAATACAATTACAAAGACAAATCTTGCAAAATCTAATGGATACATATGCAAGCAAACAATCCATTAGAATCATATAAAACCAGCACAATCGGACAAAAATATCCAAAAGTTTACTACCAAATAATAATAATAGTACTACTGTTTCATATCACCTATTATATAATTGCAGTACAGTATTTCTGCTAATTTAACACTGAAACAATTTTGTTTATATTTATGAATTCACATATAAAACAAACTGTTCCTAGTATTTTAATATCTACCTCAGAGAAGCAGCAACAAATACCCCACTGCTCAACTGCAGCATCATTAAAATTTTGCCTTGAGCTTTATGGAAAGCAGCTGGAAGTGAACTGCAATCTCCTGTAAATTGATTGAAATTCACTTGCACAGCTGCCAGACCTAAAAAATTCCTTATCATAAATAATGATTTATTTCACAAGTAATTTGTTGAAACTTCAGGACTGTTTTTAAAAGGTAGAATAATTCACTTTTTTCAGCAGTAGACTGATTTTTTTGCTTTTTTGTTCTTTTAAGAAATCACAATTAAGAGTTTAAGAAATTCTGCCCTGTAAAGGGCAAAGAATGCAGTATGTTGATTTCTGAAACTTTTCAAGACACAATTTTTGTTCCACAAGTGAAACTTAAGTTTGCCACATAAATTAAAACAAGTAACAGTTTCTCAAGGTGAGTTCATACTTAAGAGTCTTCTATATGTCATGTGCTTCACTAGTTATTCTGAAATATAAACCATGTCTATTTAAATGTGTATTATTTCTTAAACAATGTTGACAATGCCAGTGCATTTGAAGGCAGAATTAAATTAAATCAATCACCCTTTGCATTTATAAAAAATCACTGCTAATAATTTTATGTTTCTCTAGTATCAAACTTGCTTAAAACAAAAGAGAATAAAAACAAAAAAACCCTGGAAAATAACTTGCTACTGATAAATTTTGAAATGGCACTTGCCACCAGGCTTCTAAAGCACCTACATTGTATAAAGCCAGAACTGAAGTTCCATCTTACTACAACAGCAAATAAGTATACACAACAGAGTCAACCTTTATGTTACCATTCCCAGCCCACTTGACTAAGAATTGTATTAGCTGCCTTGCTGGAATATCTTCTAAGCAGACCAAGGATGGCTTTTTTTAGTCATTAAAAATTGTTTACAAAGGTCCTTTGAACTAGGAAGGCCATCAGTCTTGAGGAACACTAAGTCTCGGGTTCCATTAAATGCTATTCCTACAAAAGATCTCAGTAGATGAAAAGCCTTAGTTATTCTCTTTACTTAAATTAGAAATGCAATTTCAGATTTTACAGTTTCTTTAAGAAAAGATTTCTTATCATCAAAGAACTGATTTTCTCAAACAGTCCTCTAACAGAAAGAGTAACTGGGTCTCAACTGGACCTTTCTTTAGATGAATCTTAAAAATATTTTAAACGGCAACTTTATGGCACAGTTGCTCATAACAGCTACAGACTGTCACAAATCCTAGTCCTGTTTTCTTATGCTGATAAATCCCATTGGTTAGTTTTCCCACTGACCCAAGTTCTAAACTTCATGATGAAAGAACAATTCTGTTGCCAATCTGCAGAGCAGCTGAATTAAGTCATGAAGTGATCTTTCCTGTATACTCCTTAAGTAAAAAAGCTGAAAAGAGATGACAGTTGATACCTGTTTGCCATTGTGGGTCACTGATGACAGGATAGTTCGTAATGTCTTGAATCCCATTGCAATGTCAAGGAGATGAGCAGCAAAGAAAAAATTGTTGTAATGGCCAAGGACTGACATGGTCATGTACCATGCTAGGTAAAGGAAAGACTAAGAGAAAAAACAAGTACATTATACAGTAAAATTCACGGCAATTATCTTTAACTTAATTCAAAACACTAAGGAAAGGTAGAAATTGCTTGAATGTGCTTTTCTGTAAATAGAAAATAATTTTTTTTTAACATAGCATTTGCTAGAGGTCTTTGAGAATTTTCTTTTTGTGCAAAAATATTAAATCAGCAAATACAACGTCCACAAGACATGGTCAAAATTGACTTATTCTGAATTTTAATTTTGAAATTGCTAAACTCTTATTTGTTACTGTTTCTAATGTGAAAAGTTTTTCTGATTTATGAAATTCTAAACTGTTTATGAATTTTAAAAAAATTACATTAAACCATTAAAGCCCTAAGGTGGTTAATGACAAATGAAAGCACTCTGCAAGCAACAAAAGGAATTTTATAATTAATTCAAACTACTAAAACTACTACTTAAACATATATGTATTATTTAAGTAGTTTACTAACTATTACTACAAATGTTAATTTCATCTTTTCCCCTATCACTTAATTTTTACTGGACTTAAAGACAAGTATATATTTATAAGAGAAATTACAGTCCCTCTGTTAGAAAAAACCTAATCCTGAACAAACTCTATCTCTTTACGGATCGTGCTGTCTGTAGACCTGGAGACTCATCATTCCACTCTTCCTGAGTAAAGTCAGATGACACTTTCAGCCTCCAGCAGTCCTAGTTCCAAAATCATTTGTTCCTCAACAGTTTTTTTTACCAGTAAAATAAGCTGAGTTAGGCAAGCAGTAATAGTAAGACTCTTAATAATCATGTGATGACTGACTACCCAAACTGCAAGGTAGTTGTTTATAGTTCCTTGTTTTTTGTTTTTAAAACTCATTTTTTCAAATGATTAAAATCATCAGTCTCATTCTGTATCACATTCTACTACCAGTTTCAGTGATACAAATTTTAGCAATTCCACAAGCATTAACTATACTGATCTGACTGTGCTCGAGGAATATTCAAGTGTTCATAAAGTTTATGAACAATATGAAAAATGGCAATTAGAATTTCTATAGTCAGTTTTCTAATTCTGCAATGCAGTGCTTGCTTATTGCTCCTGAATAAAGGATATCAGAAGGGGGGGCAGGAATTGACTGAAGTTCTATAGACTAATATTTATGTAACTGGGAAAAGATTTTGGCGATGCCTTTTTAAGCTTCTGAGATTTTCTTCATCTATGTAGTAAATGAAATATAATTCAGAGTATTTCATACCTTCCTTTGAAGCACTTTAGGTTACCAAGTAACATAAGGGTGGATATATACATATATATGTGTGTATACATACTGATAAACTTACATTATCAGTGAAAACAACTCCTAATTTCCACATCTGATACTTAACATCAATGGAATTTAGCCTGTAAAAATAAATAAATAAAATGCATTTTATATCAAAACACAACAGGACAATATGCAACACAATCTGTAGGAAGTATATTGTCACATAAACACAAGCGACAACAGCTGATCTGTTTCTCCAAAAGCTGAAATATATCAGAACCTTGTTCTGATTCACACTTCTACTCTGGAACGGACCTATCAGAAAAAAATTTTAAAAAAGCAGAAAAACAAACTAATAAATACTGGTTTGGATTCATCAGACCTAATGCTGATCGATGTCTAAAATGTTATCATATACATACAAGTGAAATGTACTGTCTTTATTTATGGATAAAAAAGATTTTTTTAATTTTTTTTTTTTAAATGTGACCCATCTAATCCTAAAGTAGCTGTCAAAAAAGGTCAGAGAATTTGCACCCCAAAATGCCAATTCTTTACCATTAGTTATGATAGCGTACCTTGGGTGATACAATTAGATGACAATAAAGACAAAACAAATTGAGGTGAAATGAATCCCAGAGCTTGTGCCCTTTGCTTTTCCCACTGGTATCAGGAATAAACGTGAATGAAAGAGAAATGTATATCAAAAGCTTTTGCAGAAAAGGACCTGGGGTTCTTGGTGGACTGCAAGTTGAGCATAAGCCAGCAACGCACCCTCACTGCAAGGAAGGCTCCTGGCGCCCTGCGCCCCGTGAGAAGGGGCTTCGCCAGCAGGTCAAGGGAAGGGATCCGGCCCCTCTAACCCAGCACTGGTGCGGCCACACCTGGAGGGCTGGGTCCAGGGCTGGGCTCCCAGTTTCTTCCACAGTTTTTGTTGGTTTGTTGTATTAGCCAGTTAGCCTCTCCTACTGCCCTCCTCTCTTCAACAAATTTTATGTTGTACAGACTGATATTGTAAACTATTCTCACCAAATTTTTTCCCTTGTATTTCTTTAATTAATACCTTCAGGCATTGATTCTCCTCTTACCCTATCAACACAAATAAATTTCTCAACCTTAGGCTACATTTTTTGCACTAGAATTAAACTCATTAATTTGCTTGAAGTGTTTTAGAGAAGTGATACAACTAACTGACCAAACAAGATGTATACCATTTTTGCTTGTAACTGTATCTTGTCCTCTCTAATTTTTGACTTTTTCTTTTTGGAAAAGTTTCGATCACCTGTACTATATTGATACAAAAAAATTCTAAACCTGGATCGCAATTCAGGAACAAATATAAACAATAGCATGAAAAATATCATATGTCCTAATTTTATCCTTAAAATGTCAGCGAATTCAGTGTTCCTGAAAGAGATGAGCTGCTGACAATGACTGAACAAGTAGAAACAATGCTGGCAGATGTCATACCCTTGCCATATATGAAAGCACGTAGTACTTCTGTGCCAGATGTTTATATGGAATTACCTGAGGCCTTAGATGGAATAATAAGAGTTAAACGCTGCTTTATCAAGGTCTGATTTCCAAAATTCTTACTTGTATAGCCAGAGACACTGAGTACATAAAAGTAATAGTTTTCTTTGACTATTACACTCCCAAGGAATACTTTGCCATCAAAATACCAAACTCCTACTTGTATTATATGCAATGGTATTTACTCTTTAATACAACCAAAAATTAACACCATTCTAAAAGGTAAAAGACTCAAGTTGAGTCTCCTGTATCATAGTACAAACACTACATAGATATAAGTGGAGCTACTATAATTGAAAAACAGCGTTAAATAAAACTTCGACCAAGACCTCTAGTCCAAATAGTCTACAGCCTATTTTAATTAAGAATTCATTTTTCCTTCTGAAGTGTATTAGTCTACTTGAACAAAAAAGGGAAAAGCAGAAAAAACGTAGTAGAAGTTTTCTGATTTATGGAAGATTTGACCCTTGCTCTCAAATTTATACACAGCAGATCTTTCATACATACATTTTACTCCTATGCAGAAAATGTTTACATGATACAGTAACTCATTTAGGGTCAATTTTTTTACCCTTTATTCACAGTGAATTATACTTTTCTGCCTTCACTGAACTTCCACAGGACTATATATTTAGCTCAGTGCGGGTGAAAGAGCACAGTTATAATACGGATGCTCTGTAAAGACAAAGATAACATAAGCACAGAGACTAATGGTGAATTCTAGAGTCTATTATCTAGTTTAAAAAGATTCAGTAGACTTTAATTTTCTTTTTTACCATTTCATTTCTTGGGTTTGTTTGTGGTTTTTTTTTAACCTATGCAAAGGCAACAAATTACTAGGTTAACAAATCTAAAACTTCTCATAAGGTAGTGTCCTGGTTTTGGCTGGGATAGAGTTAACTTTCTTCCTAGTAGCTGGCACAGTGCTGTGTTTTGGATTTAGTATGACAACAATGTTGATAACACACGGATGTTTTTAGTTGTTGCTAAGTAGCGTTCATAGCAAGTCAAGGATTTTTCAGCTTCTCACACCCAGCCAGCGACGAGGCTGGAGGGGCAAAAGAAGTTGGGAGGGGACACAGCCAGGACAGCTGACCCCAACTGCCCAAAGGAATATTCCATACTATATGACATCATGCCAAGTACATCAGTTGGGGGGAATTGGCTGGGAGGGGCGGATCGCTGCTTGGGAACTAACTGGGCATC
>NW_009633985.1:0-15939 GCF_000690535.1 Cariama cristata
GGACGGCTCCACAGCGGGATCCGCCCCCTTCACCAGCGCCAGGACAGGACTGCCTGTTTCCAGTGGAACACTGATTTCAGACAAGCTGAAGTGAAACCTTTTAGCAGCTTAATGCAAAAAGAGGTGAAAAAATGCGGATGTCCCACTAAACTCAAGCAGTTAAGGATAAAGGGTAAAATAATAGCTGTGATGGGAGGTAGTGGAGATGAAATTCATCCCACCTGTAAGAGGATAATTAGTAACATACAGAATGCAGAGTCAGGAAAAATTTACAAATAAAGTATCAGGGCTTGCCTTATACACAGAACTAAATCCATTAACAACCTGTACTCTTGCTAGGGTTCAGTTTCTGTATATATAAACACGCAGATCTCAGTAGAAAGTGAAGGTCAGAGACCGGTACGCGCACGTGCGTGACAGCAGCATTGTCACAGCTAGACCAGAGAATGGGCTGCACGCATCCTAAGCCACCTCCTCGCCTGTAAACATGCCCTGGAATATACAGACCATTATACACAATATTTTTCCAGACAAGTTTTTCAGAGAATTTTGGGGATTTTCTTGGCCCAGTCCCACTAAAGTTAAATAGGAGATAGGATTATTCCTTAGGACCGTCTTGAAAATCTGAATCATAGATGTCTATTAAGTGTCTTATATCATGAATCCCTTAATCAGAATGCATTCGACAAAGCAATTTATGGAATAGGTTCTTCACTACAAAATGGCAGAACGACTTCTGTAAGATATTATATTTATAGAATCAAATATAATTTTGCAAGTTTTTTCATTATTATTACTACTTTTGTCACAATGCATAGTTTTAAATTACTATCATGTTGACTATTAGATCATGACAGTTCAGTTTTAGTTAAGATATATCAGTGCTACCTTTTTGTCTGCAATATTCCAAGCATACTGAGTAAACGTGTATTTTCTGTACTCGCTTAAAGCAATCTGAAGCCCTCAGAAGAAATGAATAGTACATACATTACTGCTTGTGTCACCAAACAGGATTCTGTTACCATAATTATAAAAAAATTACTCAAAAAAATAAGAAAGTATGAAATGCTGCCAGACGAACGCAAGGAACGAGCGCTACTCCCAAGTGCTGATATAGCTTCAGAGACTGTAAAGCTAATTTCTACAGGAAGTGAATCATTAAATAACTAAGGGGTTGGGTGGGAGGAGTTTTAAAGCTCTGAAGCTGCTTTGAAGCCATGTTGAACTCAAATAAAAGCTTCACCAGCAAAAGCGGACACAATTTTTTTCAGAAGATAAAAAATTTTGACATTTTCATCTCAGAAATATCAACATGGTTTGAGGGTTGGGTCATTTTGGTTTAGCCTTTTGAGTTTCTTTGGAGACTAGGCTGTCAAAAGTTAAAAAGTGTTATACAATCAATCAGAAAATCCATGGAGCAGTATATTGGAAACTAGGATTTATTCATTGCAACACTCATAAAGCTCCTTCTCTTATTATACCTGCTAAGCAGCAAGAATCAGTCGAGCAATGGGGTTTTTTTGTTAGTTTATTTCTAACTATTCTTTAGACTCCCAGGTAGCTTTTCATCCAACTACTGGATTCAAGAAGCTTGCACCATTTGGGGTTTCATTCTACAACCTCTTTTCTAACCTTGGGTTTGTGCCTCCTAGAAGACACCTTATTCTTGTCATATATGAAGATACTAAGCGAGACTTTTTCCTCCCTAAGCGAGACTATTGGCAAGCTGATTTCTGTAGCTGCAGTCTGTACCTAGGCAGAGATTTTGGCTTCCCCTCCCAAATGCAAATAGACTAGTGCATGAATTTAGTAAGAGTAGCGGTCATTTGCACTGCAAACCATTTGTACCACTTCGCTGCCGTTCTCTGGTTGTCACCAGAATACAAATACCAGATAGAAAACACTTCATCGCTTCCCAAAGACCTGTGTCTTTTTTTTTTTTTTTTCAGAAAGCCACCACAGTGACTTAAATATATTGCAACCGTATCTGGTTAGCAAGAGGTCCGTCTAGCTGTGGCTGTCACCTCTATCACTGCACTCACACACAGAGATCAAAAGCTTTACATCGGATTCAGTGTGAAATGTGGAGGAGGAACTGACAAGGCCCAGGGCCACACTGCAGTTATAGGTCGGAAAGCCAGGAACCGATGCTCAGCCTCTAGGTATCACTGCCCCTCTGATGCATACACACACAAAGGTGATAAAGTAAAACAATCGGTGATTGTCCCCATCGTCTAGGAGGAACCTAACAAACAGCATTTATCACCTCTTTTAGCAGCTCCTACCTCAAGGGAAGCCCATGGTCAGATCAAGCTGTATGTGCTGCTTCAGCAGACCAGTCCAATGTCCATTTCACATGGAATTTGAAGAAGAAAAGCTTCTCATTCTAAGGTGAATACAGAAGGCTCTGTGAGTGTCTGTGTCAGAGAGTCAGAGTATGCGGTCTTGGGGTGCTACTCCCCCTCCTCAATCAGGTAAGTCCTTTAAAAAAAGAAATACTCTTCTCTTTCCCCCCTTGTCTTTTCTACTTAGCAGTCCCTATGAGTCATCTGTACTCCCTTGGCTGATAGAACTACAGAGGATAGTAGGTAACAACTTGCAAAACTATTTCTAATCCGTTGTCTTACTTTGCATCACCTACCTCTACTCACTGGTAGTATAAGAATGTAACTACAGCTGTAGATAATTTGCAGACTGACAGTAAAGATGGCATAATGAACAGCATATACAAGATTTGCACTTGTTGGCCCTTGGTTCATTGCTGCTGAGTGACCTTGTCTATACTGACTTGTAAAAGACAACAGTTTGCTACTGATACAAACCAGGCCATGCTTTGCTCCTTCCAAAATAAGAGAGAACTGAGATTCATGCTGTAGGGAAGAAATATTTATCCTGTGGGTGAGATGGTACGCAGCCAGCACATGCTGTGCTCCGCAAGTATCTGGAGGTGCTAGTTTGTCTTCGGGGGACAGACAGACAAATTTAGAGCAACCCCTAAGCAGTCCTTGAAGCACAAAGCCAGCATGGAGGTTATTTCAGGCACTTCCTAGGAGCAGATCTGCTCTCTGTTCTCTCCCTTACATACAAGACTAAAAGAACAATGTAATTATGCTTATGAATCAGCAACACTTAGCTCTTGAAAATATGATAGACTAATGAAAGCAGCTCCTTTCTGTGTAATTTCTATACTTAACTCAGGTTTATAGTTAACACTGAGACATTAGAATTGGTATTAAAGATTGCTTCCTCTCTATAGCCATTATAGTATCCACCAGATAATACACACAGCTTTCGCTTAACAGGCAAAGGAGGAGAAATTACAAGGTCTGGCATTATATTAATATAATGGAAGGCACACTATTATTTTTTTCAAATATGCATTTGGAAAATTGTTATCAAACTCTTGAGGATATGGCTCAAAACCCCATCATTCTCTGGACAGAAGTAATAGCTGCACAAAGGCCTCATATGGACATCTGTCACAGAATCCTCCCAGCCTGAAATGTTTTATTATTTAAATCTTGCAATATTTCACATTTACACATGAAAATTTCTTTATTCTGTAACTTTCATGTATTTTGACAATTCTTTCTTCTGTCAGTTCAGGGACTGACAGATAATGGTGGTATAAATCTCATGTCATGGATGTGAAATGCAGACATGTAAGAAGCGGACAGCTGCAAAGAGCTGGAGCTTGCATGAGTGGTCCCACTGCAAACAGTACCATCGACATGAGTTGGGCATAGAGAAATTCAAAGAATGACCTGGAGCTTGAGAAACACAATTCTAACCTTCCTCTGCAACTGTAGGCAGATGAAAGAAAGCTCTGTTTCTTTACATAAATAACATGATACTGAATTCTAACATCAGATTCACATCAGAATTTAAATAAGAGCTGCCACGCATACATTAAGAGTTATGTTTGCCAATACTGGTTCTTATTTTGTCATTTCTGTGCTTGATAGAGGTTACTCTCCCCCCCGCCCCCCCAATTCCTGGAGCCTAATGCCAGAAGTAACCGTTTCATCCACTTAATCTGTTGATGTATTTATTATAAACAGAAACTTATCCTCAACAAGTAAAATCAGAAGCCAGTGAAGAGTTAAATCAAAAATCCCCAGCTCCTG
This sequence comes from Cariama cristata, assembly GCF_000690535.1. NCBI lineage: Eukaryota > Metazoa > Chordata > Aves > Cariamiformes > Cariamidae > Cariama > Cariama cristata. Next base: position 4,128 of record NW_009633985.1, read on the forward strand.
GGAAAAATACATACCCTTTTTTTTGAGCTTTCCCAAAAATAAAGCAAAAGGCAAGACTGAAAATGTACCAAGTCTAAGCCTACATAAATCAAACTGTTGTTAAGAAGATATATACAAGGTCTAAGTCTCCAAACATACAAAAGGTGGTGTTCAAAAACACTCCAGAACATAAATGTTTCTCTCCAACAACACATCAGCAGACTATACCCTCAACCCTTGATCCTGACAATATCTCATTATCAGCCTTTTCCTTATGGCTCATTAACTTTTTAAAAAGAGGGGAGAGAAATGGAGAAAACGCTTAAGACGCATCAGTGGGGTCTGATGTATCTTATAGCAAACAATGGTTCCTTCTGTTCAGTGTCTCCGGTTTGTCCTTCATACCCCAACCTCTGCATTATTCCTATCTTATGATAGGGTTTCAGACTCATAAAACAAGACACAAGCAATAAACTGTGATTTCACTAAGCTCCATTCCTTTTTAAAAGAAACATCTCTCTAAGAGAATTTTGTGTCGAAACAAAGGGCTAACAGTATTAAAAATGGGGCATGAGAAAAGGAAAGAAATTTGCATTTGCAAAAGTGAGAACAATGTATCCCCATCTTGTATGCACTTTTACTGAGCTTAGCTCCTTCAGGCTGCCTTTAAAATACGTGTCTTGGTTCTCCTGAGATAACTCCAGAACAAAACACTTCAGAAGGGTCTTCAAAAGATTCCAAACATTTAAGTCCACTTCCATTAACTAACAGTGTTCTACCCATTTACTTTCACAGGAACAAAGCTAATACAACAGCAAAGAGTTTCTGGAAATTTCAGCCTGAATAGGCAGAATTTCAAAAGAAGTTGGCATGACGGGGTGCCCTTCCCAGTGGAAATGTCAGAACGGTTGTGGCTCAGCATGTGTCCTACAACTACAGCCCCTACCTACCACAGGCACTGGAGCTATTCCTAACTCCTGACAGACGGAGACGATCAAGGATTCAGCCTCTTGGGAGAACATGGGGCTGACATCAGTGAGTTACTAGTGCTTCTTACATTATTGTACAACCCAAACAGTGAAAACAGTTGTTCACATACACTTCAGAGAAGTACTAGAAAATGATGTATTTATACAAACAATTGAAATAACATGCTTTGCCTTCTGAAACTGTATCACCCTGGACCTCAACACATGTTAGTGGCATTACTGAATCAAGCCTCCCTAATGATGATCTTCGCTAGTGTATCTGGGATTTCTAAAATTGAGGCTAGCACAAGAAGTGCAGAGCTGCTGAGCAGGGCAGAGGGGGGAAGTCAGCTTTGTGTGTCCTGGCTAGTCCCCAGCAAAATAGTAAAATCCCTAAGGTTTCAAATGATGAAACTGTTTTCACTGTTCCCAGAATCTACCTTGGTGAAATGTATCTTCTGAGTGGACAGTACAAGGTACATTAACGGACAACTAGTGAGATGCTATTCTTGTGCTACATGTATACCAAGGCTCAAATGTGATCTGAATGAGTCCCTAGTGTTTGAATTTATATGCAACTTGGGGACACTGGATATTGTGTGTTGCTACACAGAGCTAAAACATTGCAATCTCTGTTTATAAATCTTTGAGAAAAATGCATTTTCCTGAGCTGCAGCTATGGCAACAAGCAACCCAATATCGAGCTGGGTTGCATAGTGTAATATACAAAGGCTTTTTTTGTTAACTTCTGAAATTATTTATTGGAAAATCTGGGGCAATTAGACTGCTGTCCATGTATTTATTCAATATCGATGGGTTTCATATTCTGCAATGTTGTCTAGTAAAAACTGAATATTTTTTTTCCTGTGTTTCTCAGAGCTGTTTTATTTAAAAACAAAACAAATGAAAAAAAGCCCCAGCTGACACACTTGAAACTTCAAATTCTGAACTTTTATGAAAATCTATGATTTCACAATTGGCCTTAAAGGTTCCAGCTCTTCCAGAAATGAAACACCTGATTTCATAATCATTCTGAATTTTGGGAATATCTATTACCAAAACATTGTTTTGACTGTGGGCCACCTTTGTGACACGGATGCAGCCTATTCCTGAATTACAGCAAAGATGGGGATAAAGATCTAAGCCTTAAGCCTGTGTCTTTAACAAACTAAAATATGTCTACTTTTGTCGTTAAGTATTTGAAATATTCAACTTCTGGCACCACTATGTTTCAATTAACAGCCTTGGTATCACCTGCTTATACATTCTTAGGATGTTGTCATCTGAATTTATCACTTTACAGGGGAAAACAGTCATTCTTGTGCTACTTTTAAGAGACAAATTAAAGCAACCTTCACAAATTATTATCATATAGCTATTTGACCAAGGGAGTGACATTCAATGTCCATAGGCACTACATGGCTAAAATCAGTCAAAAAATCCACATATGCCTCTGTTCCTCAATTTCCCCTTTTGTAAAATGAGGATAACAGTACTGGTCTCCTTTGTAAAATACCTTGAGATCTATCCAAAAAAGTTAGGTATTATTGGCGGTATCCAGTTTGAACATGAAATCCCTAAGTGTGTCTCCCGCAGTTCCAGGCAGTCATAAAGTAATTGAGAAGCTGTCTGCATAAAAATTACCAAATAATGGAGTCCAAATGCTTGTATTTTCTTTTATTTACTCCTAACATTGCTGCAAAAAGTGCAACCTTTCTTAACTTTCTCATGTCAAGTACTTACATTCGCCTTTACCCTGTGTTTACCCAGAATGTTATTTTCACAGCTGCCGAGAACATCATTATCAAAGACACAGCCAGTCTAAATTATTAAGAAAACAGAACAATTGATGTTTCTATAATACACAGTATTCCCCATCTGAGCCTTGAAATCAATTATGGAAAACATTAGGCTCCTCTGTCTTCCCTTGGACCAATTTCAAGATCCAGTATTTTATCATCATTTGTTCCAACACTATAATTGTCCATTGACTTTGATTAAGCTCTTTTTAGCCTAAGCTTTTGAGCATGAAGACTCCTTCTTGCCTCTGAATGCAAAAAAGCAGCTTGCTTTGTAGGGGGTTCCATCCCCTTCCCCATACTCTTTATTTTTCCTTGCAGCTGAATTAGTTATTTTCAAGGTATCTTCTGCAAACTTCTCTCCTATAAACCCTTTCTTCCCTTTTATTCTCAGTCTTTATAAACAGAGGTAGGTGCTATTCTTCCTGAGGTTTCTTTTCCTGGGTACAAAGTCCTCACAATAGGAAGCACATCAAAACAAGGAGATGCTCAACTGCTGGACACCTGGTTTTTGAGTTTCAGGCAGGATTCCACACTCCTTAAACCAAATTACCATAGTTATTGAAATTCTCTGCAAAGTTATCACTTTTCTGAAATTCTGGGATGTCCAACTCTGGTGCAAATTCAGTATCTTAAATGCAAAGCGTGCAAAGTACAACTCATCACTAAGAGCTCAAAGCGCTCATTCCACCTGGATGTCAATACAAAAGCACTTTGAGCTGAAAACCTGGTTCCAAAACTCTGAGATCACCTGTGAAAATTTTGGTCTATCTTGGTTTCTGCAAAGTGCTGGATAAAAATGACATTCTTATGCGCAGGGACATTATGTTTTAAAAGCATCTTACCTTACAAAAACAAAAATACTGCAACATTCCTAAGTGTTGATGAATGTCACTGATTTCACTGTTTCCATGACAGGATGAAGAGAGAAGAAATCATCAGGGATAAGGGAGGAACAAGTCCTTTGCTTAACTGTTAACAGATAATAGAGAAGGCTGGCAAATACTGAACACCAAGAAACTAACCCTGTACTCTGACGTCCTAATGCACCAAGTAGGGCCTTTCCTGACTATCTCCTTTGATGTCTGACCCTAATGAAAAGCAGATCACCTCTGTCCATCTTCTCCACTGATTCTACCTAACTTTCATTTTAATTTCTCTGGCTGAAAACTTGTAGATTAGAGTAATCAAAGGTAAAAGTAACGCTCTTTTTTAATACTGAAAACAACACAGATAAACTTTCTGAACCCTGACAGGACCCTCAGGGTTTCTCTGTTCCAATGTAGCCACTTGCCCTGCAAAAAGTTTTTTTTTGGCCTGAAGGAATACAAAGAATCAAAAAAGGTGCCTGTTTCCAGAATCTGCTTGACCTAGCTGCCTCATTCAGCAAGGTATTTAAGCATATACCTCACTCTTAGCAAAACCTTTGGGGACTATTTGTGCCTGCTAAGTAACTTAGTGACCATCGCTCTTACCGTGCTGTAATTCTCCATTCCAAACAAATTAAGTCTATAAGGCTTCAGTTGGATGACTGAATCTCAGTGCAGAGTGGAGAAGGAACAAAAGAGAGAAGGAAAGGGAAGGTTAAGAGGATTTGTCAGGTCTGCAGGCCTCATGGGAAAGGTTTAGATTAGAGGCCAAAACTGGACTCGCATGGTACTGACAGAAAACTGATAGAGTTTGGAGTGAATATTATTTAGCTTCCTTAAAAACCAGTCCTTTTGCTGGCTGCTGCTGAGAATAAATTCTAGCCACTTGGTTCAGGGCTCATTTAAAATCATTATCACTCAAGCAGAAAGTCCATTATCCATTCAGACATTTGGCCTACTCTTTTTTCTTTTTCCCTTTTTAATACTACTGCACATCAGATGATTGTATTGACTCATCCTCTTACAAAAATAAACATTCTTGGATGTTGACAGCATATTTGAAATCAATGTCTTTCTTGACTCACTGCTGCAAATATCCAGATCTTTGGGCTCATTTGAGGTCCTTACTAAACTGAAAGGCAAAACTCTAATGAGACACAAATTGGCTCTCTAAGTAATACAGATCCCTGAGACCCTGTAAGGTCCTGCAGAGGGACCTTCCTTTGCAAATTCAGTCAAAGCACTGAAGAAAAAAAGGTTAAGTATTAGGCTATTGCATCAGTAATCCACACACTAGCTTTCTGAAAAAGCAGACAGGATGTGAAATGGCATGAGGGGAAACAGTGAATGGGCTTATGTCAGGAGAAAGGTATATGCAAAATGTACATCTCGAGTTCCCCCCCTCTTCACACCTGTTTGGAGACCCACACAACATAAGCCAAAAGTAGATACGCACAACTCCAGTTGCAGATCCTCCACAACTTGGCCCACATGTTTAAGCAAATTAAGCTGGTTAAACTCAGCTCTCTGGAGAGCAGAGCCCTCTGCAAAACACGGAGTTACACATCCTCACCTTATTCATTGTCTTCTACCCTGTGCTTGAATGCTTGGCCCGCACATGAGGGATCAGTAGGATCCTGGAGTATGTAGGAAAAGTATGTACCAAATGGAGGAGAATTATGTGTCAGTGATGTCCAGTTTCGTACTGCAATTTGCAGGGTGTTTTGTAAAACAGGGAAAGCACAGCAAGACAGGCAAAAAAGACTGGTAGGGTTGAGAAAACATCCTTCAGCAAGAGACCTTAAGACCTCAATCTATTTATCCCATTAAAAAAAGAAGAGTGACTAGCTTATCATGTATACATACCTTTTGAGAAAGCAAATAGAAAGCACCAAAGAGATTTTTAAAATCCAGTGTAGAAAGATATCAAAAGAAACAGTAGCTAGGCATGAAATGCCAGACTCATACAAACTAGAAGTCAGGATTTATTCAGTTATTTATACAGTGAAGGTGGTTAACCACCGGAACAAACTGCCAAGGGAAGTGGAGGCATCTCTGTCTTTTAGAGTGTTCAAATCAAGACTGAATGACTACCTGGGCAGTATGCATTAATCGAACAATAAGTTATTGGGTTCAATAACCCAGGTGAAATGTACAGCCTGCATATTCAGGAAGCGGGACTAGATGTTCTAACGGTCCCTTCTGGCCTTAGAATGTATTAATTGAGTGCACAGTGTTAATAATTTTAACAATACATTATGCTTTCCTCTCCCTTTCCTTTGTGCATTTTAACAAACAATTCCAAATTCAGTTTAGCTGCCCCAACCTCTGAATACAGGCTTCATACTGAAAAAAGCTCAATTATGATACAATTGATGAAATATAGGTGTAAATCACTAAGGATATTTCTATATTGTAGTAAGAACTACTGCTAGCTATTATAATAATCGTTTCCCTCAGTAATTCACAGCTTATCTTAACTCTCCAATACATTTGGTAGCAGATGTTTTAAAAGTGCAGTCCAAGGAAATTTTATATGACTGGGATACAAATGCTTCTTATATAGACATACACGTATATATAATACGTGTACGTTTGGAGTGCGCCTGTCTTTCCCATACAGCCAAGAACTGCATGCTCTGCAACGATTCTGTCTGAACAGAACCTTGGGTTATATTAGTGGATCCCAACCAGGAAAATTACTTTCACTGTGAATCAAGATAACAAAGCTTCCTACTCTCCCTTCCCCGTGCGTGCACGTGCACACACTGAGAAAATTGTAATTTCCTTACAAACTGAAAATATCCCTTCCTATAACAGCTGAACAAGCTCCTCTTTAGAAGACATTTTGCTGCCCTGATCGGAATCAGTACGTTCCCTTCAAAGACTGCTAATATGGAAAGCAACATTGGGAATGCATGCCATATTGAGGTATCTTTTTCCATTGTTTCAAATGAGAATATCTCTCATTTCTTAAAAAAGTCTCACTGGGAGTTGCAGATTCCCAGGGACAATATTGTCACTTGTCTTTTGTACAGTTTTTAGCATATGATGTGCAGACTTTCACAGCTGAGACTCAGCTGAGCTGAGTTCATGAGAAGAGAAAATAGTGTCTTAGAGAAAATAAAAAGCGGATGCGGAATATCTTTCATACCTTAAAAGTGTCAAAGGGCATCTACCTGCTCCTACATGGCAAAATATCAGCTGTTTAAAAGTATCAGTCAGCTTTCAAAGTCAGTCAAATAAAAGCAGAAATGAGAATGGGAAAATACAGGTCTAAACTGAGGGTCATGCTAGTAAATGAGAATTGAAGGCTTTATATTAAAAAAAAAAAAAAGAAAAGTTCTAGATCATGTGCTTAAGCAAAAAGGTATACTTAAACATCTTTTCCAAATACTGTACTTTTCATGCGTATCTTATGATCCTTTCTTCAGTCGTCATCTGATATTTCTGCACTTGGACTTGTTCTCTGTCATACAGCACATCTTGCACAAGGGTCAGCAGCAGACAGAGTAAATCCCAGTAACATAGATCCTACAAGATACTAATTCTGTTTACTTCAGTGAGAATTGGAAGGCAGTCAGTAACTCTGTGAAAAAAATTGAGATCTCTTTAGGGGCATCTAATGAGCTGTGTATAATTTACAATGTGGAATGTACTACACCACATCAGCTTTTCAGCAGGTACCACTGCAACTATAGTGGAGAATGAAAACAACTCAACCTAGCTAGCTTGCTATCTCTGTATACTTCTATTGAAGATGTATGTTGGGGAAAAAAAAAAAAAAGTCGTCCTTTCTTGACCTTTTTCTTCTGGGTGCTGTACGTGTTACAAAACTGAATCTTACACATGCTCAGAAGGTGGCAGGTAGGAACCAAGACTGGAAGAATTCGATTGTTAATAGCTGCAAAAAATACCTACACTTCCAACCACTGCAAACCAGCACTGTTGACAGAGTGATGGAAAGCTGACAATACCTTGCCAAGCAGGGTGAGGCTATCATAACCGAGCAGATGATTAGTTTTAAAACTTTTAATGGATCTCTGTCCACTGCAGTCTGATGGAGTGAACAGTGCCGATAACCCCAGGGAAATGTGAAACTATTTTATATCTCATTTGCAGGAATGAACACCCAGGAGGTACTTCCTTTTGACAGAATACATAAGACCTACCTGAATGCATTGCATTAGCTTTCTGTGCTGCTTCATACCGCAGATGCTAGTATTTTTTATCCTGGACTGGCCTCATTAAGCTGCCTAGCATAGGAGGGAAAAGTAAACCTAATAGAAATTTTTAGTTCTGTTTTGTGTACAAAACACATTGGCTGTGTAGGGGAGAGGCATTAGCAAATAGCAGCAAATCATAAGCTGGGTTTAAGATAAGGGGCGAAGCCAGAGAGCTAAAAATGAGCTTACCTACAAATGCACTGGGAATGGAGAAAAGTATAGTCTGACTTAGTAATGACAGCATAAAAAAGCCCATTTTGTCCTACAGGACAGGGTTTCCTACTACAGGAAAGGGTTAATGTCTGTCTTAGACACATAGGCCGTACAGTTTGTAGGTAGGTCAGCTGAGACAACAGTAGCTTATTATTAGTTGCTCGCTGGACGGCAGCACTTCTTTAGCTCAAGTGCCAGATGCCTGGCCAACAATATTATACCTACAGGCAGGCCCTCCAGCTGAAGAAATAAAACACAGAGAACATAAGATACCACAACAGAGGAACTGGAGAGGCTACAGAGTGTGGGCTGAGCAGAGCCAAACTACAAGTAATCAATCAAGTTGGACATAGCTGGAACATTGTCCTTTGTTATTCAACTGCTCGTTCTCAGATCAGACTTACAGATGGCTCTTATTTCTTTCGGACTTGTAGGCTCTCAAAGAGTTACTGCATGACCTACCTCTAAGGCATCTGAGAAAGTGGCTCAGGTCCCTAAATCAGTCACTTTTCTGCTGAAGCTCACAGTATCTGCATCTTCGCTTCATTCCTGTCATAGCACAGGCTGAATATTAACACTGCACAGGGCATGCAGATTGTGTCTAACAGTAAGCTAAGACTTACCTTCAGTTCAGTGTCTACAAACCATTCAACAATTGGCCATGTAGGCAGCGAACTGTTAATTCTGCTTTTTCGCCAAGCTCCGCTGGTTCTGTTGTTACCTCCTCATGTGTTTCATCTGCTTGCAGCAACCTATCTAGCGAGCAGACAGTTAGTTCTCTAGGGAAGGGGCTATACGTTTGTTACAAAGCAAGGGCAATGCCAGGCACACTAGGGCCCAGATTCTTGACTGGGGCCATAATGAAAATTTTATATTTGCGTTAACGCAAAGTGAACCTACTTTGCATAGCTAATAAGCTTCTTAAAGCAATCCCGGAGATTTCATAACAACATGTTCCCACAAAGAAAGATCCTTCACTGTACAGTATCTTTAGAGTATCGCACATAAATATTTTAGCAAACAAGATTAAAATTCCAGAATGCACTTTTTCAGCCCAAAGGTATAATCTTCACCTGAATAACAAAAATTATAAAAACATTCAGAAACGTAAAAGTTTCATTAGTTTGCAAAGCGAGTGTTGAGTCACAATTATTCCAAGGAAAATGTAATATTGCAAAAATTACCAGAGCCATCCTTTTTATTAACATTACTTGATAAAATGTGAGCAGGATCATGTTAAAACTATTACATTAATATTCCTCAGAGAGTTGTACTATAATTTTAGCTTCTCTTTCTCACTCTCATTTTGCCCTGTGAGTCAACATAGGAGGATGGCTGGCAATCAGCTCCTGCAATTATCTTTCTCCCTAGATTTGAATTGTTAACCGTAGCTTCCACTAATAGAACTGCAAATGAATAGTATCCTTTTCACTTGTATTTACTGGATGAACATTATGCTCAATGACTCTTGTGCTCGAGGCACGATGCTAAACAGAGGGCAAAAAGGACAAGTTTTATTTCTATTAGCTTGCCTAATGGCTGCAGTGGAAATAAAAACATGAGCAAAGACCAAAGGGCCAGACTAGTACATCCAAGGTGACCAGATGGCTCAGAAAGACTGTAAATGGATGACAGAGATTTCCCCATTTGGGGAATTCTTGCACATAAACAGGCTGACATTCTCTTCTAACGGCTACGTACCCAGGGAACTCCTGGTGAGTCTCTGGCTCCTCTGGGCCAGATCCAATAGAGACTCCTGATTTCCTATTGATTTCATTTGCAGGTTACAAGCATAAAATCTGGTGAATCTGGGTCTTTTGCATATAAGTCCTTTTGGAAAATGGAATTTATAGTCCAAATTCCTTTCTGAGAATTTTCACTTGGTGAAATTTCTCTGTGAACATACACGGTAGTTCTACTGGGGGGACTTCAATAGCATGACCTCATGATCTTTCTCATCTGCCCAAATGGTCACTTTGGAAGCATAAAAGGATGGAGAAGCACCTCCGTGCTCTTCCTTGGACACTGCAGGGACAACATAAAGACCATTATGCATATACAACAAAAGACACATTGACATAAATTGTGCATTACATACCGTCTTTGCCAGTTTGCTAACAGGTGCTTTTAATAATTGGACCTGCGTTTTTAGCTTACTGAGTACGCGCCTTTGAATTCAAACTGTGCCAAGTACTGCTCCGCCCTACTGCATGTGGTCATTTGTCCAGGTAGCAAAATGGGATGTGTCAGAGTCCTGAGAATGTCCTTCAGTATAAAAGCATGTATGAAGACTAACCTGATAAACTTCAAGACCACACTTCACACCACTCAAGTAAGACTGTGAACCTTCTGCAAAGAATGAAATAAGTCCACCAAAACAATTTGACAGTAATTGGCTTTTTCTGCCTGCCAAGTACACAGCTGGTCTACTAGACTGCAAGCCACAAGTCCATTGATTCGGCTGCCCTTGGAGCTGCTTACATGGATCAAGAAATTCCAGTCAGAAATGAACACTGGATGTTTCATGCCCATGTTTTGTTATATATGACAGCAGTAATTACATGATCATATGGTTGCGGGATGGTTCCGTTCATTGAATCATACAGGTAAATTCTTGTTAGCAATGCTCCTCGCTGGCATTTGGAATTGTTTCACAACCCTAGACAAACACTGCAGGGAAGCTATTCTAGGCTCACAAAAAAAGAAACTGGCTTTCAAACTAGAGACAGTTACAGTAAAAAGAATAAGGGGAAGGAGAACACCAGGATGTATTTGATGATGGCACATTGCTTTCAGAACTCAGGTAATTACCTAGCTCTGGAAAATGTTCCCTGGAGAGAGGATTGAGCCAATGGTACTATAAATCTCTGTGGATCTATAAATTGTGCAGCCTAAGAAAGTTCTGTACCACAGCCTAGAGTTGCCCATCCCTTGTCATTGGCTGCTGGCAGACAGGCTGTGAGATGATAGAGAAATTAAAGAGTATGTTAATACTGTTTTAAAGCTTGGCTCTCACATTATTCATACTGACTCCTGAAGAAAAAACAAACCACAGATATTATACAGTATGAGAAACATTGATCCTAGACCTAGAAATTTAAAGTGTTACATATTTCAGCATTTTTCTAAACGAAGAGCACTGTTTGAAAGTGTCCTTGTGCAGCTATGTGCTGCTTCATGGCTAAGGTGCTCCAAGGTCAAACAATTGCACCATGTTATTATCTGATCACCGGGAGGCGGGAAGTCTACTTGATCTGATTGACTTTCTGCTTTTCAAAAAAATGTACTCCTCCTAATGTCTGGTGCTTTTTATATTGCTTGTACATCATTATTCCTCTTCCTAAAAAAACCTGTTCCTGCCTATGTTTCCTAAATTTAAGCAAATCAAATCCGAAAGCAAAATGCTTTTCATTTTTCATCAAAACTTTCAGCAGAGGAAAATAATTTCCTTTTTTCCCACCTCCTTTCATTTTCTGATAGGCTCTAATCAACATCCCACATACTAAACTCTTTTGAAAATCCAAAGTGGAATTATACGATTCAAAATAGTCAAGTCCCATTTGCTTCCAGTAGTCTTTATCCAGACTATACTTTTCTCTTTGGAAAATCTGGTGCATAATGACTAAAAATTCTCTTCCCTTTCTGCTGTTTAGCTCTTCAATACTCAGGTCTTTCTATCCTTCTGCCTGCTCCCTTTCAAGACTCCACAAAATTGCATCTATTTCATACTATTCTCCTCCGACTCTTTCAGTTCCCTA
>NW_009633985.1:15970-42610 GCF_000690535.1 Cariama cristata
ACACACATGGGCTTTTGTGCTCATAAAAAAGAACCAGTATTTCCCAGATCTGCTCATTACTCCTTAAAATGAACTACTAGTTCTCTTAGCAGAGCGTTGGTTGTGAAGGCAACACCTCTTTGATCTCTATAGCACAGATCCAAGCCTCAGGAGCCGAATACTAACCTTCTGAATCAGAGCCAAAATTGGCACTGGCTTCGCTTGGAACAGAAACAAGACACACCAGTTCCCGTCGGGAACTCCTGCCATGACTTGAACTGAATGATCTGTACTATAGCCTAAAAAATTACAGTGTAAAATCAAGAGGTACATCATTATCATTCACCTGTAATAAATTAGCCCCCTTCAAAAGGATGCACAGCAGAAATGGTGGTATCCCCCAGTGTTTAGCTAGTCACAGTAGCCACGTTTGTCAAATCATGTACGAGAAAACTAGCTGATACAACTTAATCCAGAAAAAATGATACACATTGGATCACATAATTCCTATCTATAAAGCATTATAAACAGCAGAATTCACTGTTCGTTCACCCAAAAAGCAATTATATAAGCAGAGCAATGGGGAAGCATCTTTGTAGCTTGAATAGGATGGAGAATAGATCCATGAGAAAAGGAGGTCAAGACTTACATTTCAAGGTCATTGAGTTTAAAGGTGGTTTTGTTATGGGGATTTTTGTTTTGTTTTAAGCAGAAAGTTTGCAGAATCTACAACACTCACCACTGCCCGGAAGCCAGAAGATACATGGATGTGTTAGACTTAGGCTAGAGAAAATATTAAATGAAATTAGCAAAAAAAAGGACATCTGCATGGTCTGGATGGTCTTAAAAATCTTTCCACTGAAGTATGTAGTTGTAGTCTTTGGCATTCCCTTATGCAGAAGATGACAGGGTAATCGCAAGAACGTTCCACTGCCAGGAAGCAACATATTAAGTTCTACAATTATAAAAACCGTGGCAAAGCAGAACATGATCACTGCTAGAAATGTCTGGACATCAGATGCTGTACTGAAACCGAACGACTGAAATAATTCAGTCTTCCACGCCAGATCATATACTATGTCTAAAAAAATTATTTCTTCTATATAGAAGCAATGGCTTGGGTTTACCAACCTAATGATACCAACAAAATTACACTGGTACGAAATTTAGCTTAGTGTAAGCTTCCTTTTCATATGCTACTTCACAGTAAAGACTTCAAAATACGAAACTATAGGCACAGTTTTAAAAGTAGTCTGTTCCTGTTTCCATATCTAAACAAAGCAATAAAATGTAATCACAGTATTTGTTTTTTCTACAAGTGGTTGAATGCTGAGTAGTTTTTCCAATTCTGATTGCTTATTTACAAGGCGAATTTTCAAAGTATCTGAAAGCTCTCTGAAAATCTGACCACTGTTACAATCTCTGGCTTAGCAGCTCATGGTAAAGCTCAGCTCCTTCAAACTCCCTGGGTGTATTTGCTACCTAGAAACTTAGGTATAAATGCTTTTGAGTATTTCTACCAACACATCTGCATGGAAGTTCCTGAGTTTCTTCTGAAAATAAGATGGATTCAGCGTAAACAAAGATAGACGCCCGTCATACAAATAATATTCTCTTTTCTATAGCTGTATGTACTTAATATGGTTTTGTCTATTTAAAATGTGCTTCAAGAAGTCGTCATAATTGGGGAACACCTAGAAACTCCATTACTACAAGCTCCATCTGCTGGTTATGAATGAGCACTGAACTCAGAAACATCAGTGTCCATCTTGCCAGCAGCTCATAAATGATGTCAGAATGCGATTTATTTCTTGATCCCTTTCTTCAGATTTTCCTCAATGTGTCCCCAGGCTCCTGTAAGCTACTCTCAGTGGTAAAACGTCTTGTATGTTGTTTGTAAATCATCACAGGAAAACTTGAGTGAGTTGTAAATTTCATATACACACATGCCTTCTAACAACATTAAAAAGAGCACATTTTAAAGACTGTGAGATTATTCTTATAGCCGTTTTCTCTATCCGGTTTCAAACATGCACACAATATAAACTCCTGTTTAAATTCCAAACTACAGAGACAACCATCCAAGGGCATAGATGGCTTTATACCACCAGTAACACGGGAACGCACCAGATGGAAAACCAATGTCTTACCTAAGTTTCAAATAACATAGAATACTGAAGCAGAACACTTAAATTCAGTGTTGAATACTTTGCTCATTATTCACCGCTCAGGTTCCTTACTGCCTTTTCATCATGGTAATTATTGTCTTGCTTTGCTTATTTCCATATATTACTTAGCTACTAAATGTATTAATGCACTAGAGCATTCATAGGGTGAAAATCGTGGGAAAAAAAGAAACACAGAGGTACAGCTCAATGAGGGAAAAATGTTTTGTGTATGGTGAGACTACTTAAATACCTTTTTTTTTTTTCCCCCAGAAATAATTCGATTTAATAAATTACACTATACAGAACAGCACTTCTCTGGTGACTGTAAAAATACACTCTAAGTCCCCTGGTTTATACTTGGCTCATCATGATTGTTTTTCGGCAGCGACCTCGTGGGGATTCAGGCTAAAAATTGGAGTGTTCTGTGGAATCAGAGTTAAGGAAGATTCTCAAGACTCAGAGCTTTCTTGTATTGCTTTTTGAACCATTTTAACAGCCACTGAAAACTTCTACAGCTGAACGGGTTCACCTTAGGCCTAGAGAGTACAGGAACCACACACTTGTGCCACACGCCGAAGTCACCTACAGATCCATCACTACGGCCACGGCAGGCCTTGATCATTGTCTCTCCTAAGCCACCTTGGAGGACCCTTCAGAACCACTCTAACCTCTCACTTTGAGTGATGGCACATACTGAGTATTTTATGTTTCTTCAGCACCTTTCTCTGCAATAGTACCGTGCATTTTACTAGCAGTAATTAAACTGTGACTCCCTTTCTGACTTCGGTTTACACTTATTTTAAAGATGCAGCTACCGCGACATGAACACACCAGATTATTTATTCAAGGTCACACAAGGAGCCAGAGACCAAGTCAAAACTAAAAATCCTGCCTGTTCAATCCACACGCTTCTTATTAGTCAACACACTTTCTTTTACACTTGTGTGCTGGCTTGCAAAGCTCCATTAACGTACCTCTTAACCATTTTTCTGCTTCCCAGGGAGATTCACAGGGCTGTCATATATTCCCAGAATGATCAACACTGTTAAAACTTCAACAGAAAAATCAGCAAAGGAATATAATACCAGAAGTCAATGAGGCATCTTGAAAATCATCTGCATTTTAAGGAGTAATTAATAAAGAATGGCATTATTCATTTACAGTGTTGGGAAATCAAGGCTCTGCATACAACTGCTGGAGAGAACTGTCAGATGTATCATTCCACAGAAGTCATATAAATCAGATATTACTATTTACTTGTTCTTGTAATACAAGGAGGAAAAGGAACATTCACTGAAACAAATGCAAACTGTAGAACACAGAATTTTAATTTATTATTTATAAATAATACTAATATCTAAAGAACAAAAGCCCATGTATCATGAGAGCTACTATGCAAATTTTTAGTAAAGGAGAATTTTTTCTCCAGAGAGTTTGTAACCTAAAAGGAATCAGATGCACACATTTGTGAAGGGCTTTTTGCAGGCACATATGGCAGATCAGCAGCAGAGCTGGGTACAAAGCTCCCACTTTTCTTATACTATCCGCTAGATTTCCTTAGTGCTTGTGGGGTTTTTTATTTTTTATTTTTAAGTCCTGAAAGCATACATATTTTGTTTTATCAGCACAAAAACCAACAGGGTTCCAAAATCTGTTTAGAATCACTAGATGTTCCTGCCGTACACATAACAAATAATAAGCAAATTAAAACTAAATTTTGGAAGGTTGTACTTATAACTTCTCCGGGTGCAGCAGGGATCAGCCTTTAATCTGAAAGGGATGATAAAAACTGAAAGAAGTAAAAAGTGGGTAAGCTCAGTGCGTGGTAGAAGCAAAGCTAAAACACGAGTGAACTAAGTTTTAAATCCATACTTATGTTTTTACAAGTGCTGATGTGAATACGTGTGAATGATCTTTTACAAGGCTGTAGCCATTACCAATTTGAATGAACAAAAGCAAGGCAGCTTATAAGAAGTTGATAATGGCTGCAATGCTGAAGTTCTAATCTCATGAATTATTTTCCTGGATTCTTTTTACCATTCTCAAACTTCTGTGTCTCAAACATTTTCTCCTTCCCTCCCTCCCTCCCTCCCAGATGGCTAAAATCACGTCTGTTTTCTCTCAGGCAGTTTAAATAGTCTTACAGGACCTGTAGGAAATAATCCGTGGTTTGGTAGAGAAACAGAAAGGGCTGACACTGAGGCCACAGTTCAATGATACAGCAAATCTAGCTTTAGGGCTTCTAGGAGCAGATGAAAACCACGGTGGCCACATGATGCAAAGCAATGGTTTGGTACGAACTCAGTCTTGCAAATATAATCTGATTACAAAAACCCTGATGTTTTAACCATACCAGTCTTACAGGCTTTATGCTAGATCTGATACTGTTTGTCTTTCCTATCCATGCCGCTCTAAATTTAGGCCAGACTGGGTACTGCCTGTCCTTCCACAGCCAGCAGCGTACGTCAACTGGCAAGGCTGGAATAAGTTCATTATCTTTTTCTCTAGCTTGAAAGAAATGCAATCCTCTACCCACATCTGATCAAGATTAAATTGGTACTACTGGTAGTGCATAGATGAAGTACAAATGACTGCAAAACTACAGACTGGCCCCGTAGACCTAAAAGGTTGAAGGAACCCTCTAATTTACTCAACTTCATTCATGCATTGCCCTAGAGTAGACGAAGGAAGTATTCAAAGTAGTGTTATTATACTCAAAGTATTATTCTTACAACACACCAGTGTGAGCTCCATAAAGCTGCACTCTCAAGTTTTACAGCATCTGTCTGTTACTCTAAAACTAGTCCAAACTTTCCTAATTCTACCGTTTGTTTCTTTAAAAAAATTTCTAGTGTGACTTCTCATGTCTATTGAAGCACAGAAGAAAAATTTTACGGTTTGAAGATGATCAAAGTTGCCCACCAAGACTACTTCAAATTCTCACAGGCTGTATTGCACATGAATACTTATGAGCATGTTTACTGAAGCTGTAAGACAAGCATGATCAGAAATGTCTTCCTGAATCAGGGCCAAGGACTATAATCCCAGTTCTTTGTTTTCCTTTCTACAGCAGGGAGAGATGCCCTTGTTTCTCATTAGCCGAGTTGGAGTTAAGCGTTCGCAGAACGAGAGGCAGACTTGTTTGCGCAAACTCAGATCAGAGTCCTAAGCAACATAAAAGATCGCTCCATTTCTTGATCCAGTGCATATGTTACAGTGAAACGTTAATTTTAAGACATAACTTTACATCATGAAACAAGTAACTGTAGTTAACAATGCTTTGAACTGGACATGCAAGGTACCTGTTAAAGAGACTGTGCTGGAAACAGGAAGGTACACTCCAGCTGGAACCCTGAACCTAACTGACACGTCATTTCGATTTTCTCCGTCCTAGCCCAAAAGCTAAAACGTACCCAATTCTGAAGCCTAGCTCCAGCCCCACAACCCAAAAAACATATTATGTAAAGATTATGTCCACCATGGATGATCTAGATCTGTCATTCATTTAAAAAACCCAAGAAACAAAAATACTGGATTTTTAAAAATTAAAGAGCCTCTGACAAAACAATTCAGAAATTGATTCTTAGGAGATGCAAGAAGGTGAAATCCTACATCTTCCACCAAATTCTTTTCTAGTTTACATCAGAACTTGAAAGTCTGTCTGGCTGCAAGGATTTGAGAATTTCAAAGCTTCAAAAATATGCATGTCTGAGAAACAAGAGAAACAACGGAAAGAAAAAGAAACTTTTTCAGACACTGAAGTCACCTGCTGATCCATACGCTTTAGAGCTTCCCACCAGCACCTGGCAATGCGCTGGGCTAGCCCTTCAATGGTAAATTACCTCTTTCCAGCGTAATGAATATATCATACATACCAAGAAAGTAAAGAAAATGTTTCCTTTTCGATGTCAAAACTTATTAATCTAATTTTTATTTATCTTGCTCTTTTAGCAAGTAGAGGCAAATACTAAAGACCTTGTGATATTTACATCAGGAATTTTGTTAGAATTGGAATTCTAACTGCTTTCTGTAAGTCTTTCCAGGAAGAAGGGTGCAGGCAGGTAACTGAAACCCTGGCTTGTAACTCAGAAAATAAACAGTAATTAATGACATTTTCACATTTCAATCAGTCTGTCTCCAAGTGCTGTGCAAAGGAACTCAGTAACCTTATCGCCATTTACAAATGGGAAACTGAGACACTGCAATAAGCTGATCAGGCTCACTCATCATACTGATGAGCTGAAGACAGAAACCAAGTTTTGCACGTCTTAGTGTAGGTCTCTGTTGTGTCCAATTCCTACTCCAGTCAATCCTCAGAGCAAGTCAACTTACTTTCTCTGTAAAACGTGTTATTATTTTGCTACCATCTAGGAGGTGCTCAAACACTACAATTTTGAATGTTATATGGACATTTGCATTTTATACCAATTCTGTCTGGCTGCAATTTTTCACAACTGTATCACTTGTGCAAAAAAAAGGTATACATCTAGCATGGAAACATCAGTCAGAAAATAATGAAAATTACTTTCCAGACTCCCGGAGCTACAATATTCCAGTCAGGAGCTAATATGAGTTGCCTGAGGAAGCCATACGCTGCAAGTTATGAAAGTCCTACAAAACGCAAAAACCTTGGTACATTTTTAGCACTGTCTGCTGACACCTCACATGTTATAGCCATGTCTGTAACCATAATCAGAAATATGGCTTCAGAAAAATCGTTGTTTTCTGTTGTGCGTTATGCTGCAGTCCCTAGATCTGGCTTGACTTGCACCGCTAAACACTGCTGATTATTGAGTGTCGTCATCCTCACTCAAGACATAGACTTAATTTTGCTCCCCAAATCAGTATTTCTATGATTTTTATGAAAGTTTCTTCCCTTCAGCTGACTCTTTCTCTAGTAGCTCTGTATTTTGGTAAGGAGATCGCTGCTAGCTCAAGTGTTAAACCGAAATCCTGATCAAAGTGGACTTTCCTGTCCAAATTCTTTCTGCAGTGTCATCTGGAAGTGTCCCATACTGTTTATCTGCTCTGTTAAAAGAGCTACTGCTCCTTTCCAGAAGGAGGAACGATTCAGTGTTGGCTATGGAGGTCTCTCCTGAAGTCCCATAACATGATCCAATGATATGTGTTGTCTTTTCCACGTTGATACCGACAGCAGTAGTTATTACGTTAGTCATTGCTACGCTCCACAGATCTGAAACATTAACTTCACTCCTGTTTCTCAGGATGACCATCCAAAATAGGATTCCCTATATCATATTCTATTAAAATCCCACCACAGGGAAGCCCTGAGCTCCATACTTCAGCAAAAAGCCCATTGACTTCTACTGGCCTTCAGTACATGCCTAAAATTTCGCATGACCTTAAGTACTGGTTTGAAGAGGAAGACTTCTCTTAGCTGATACCTACAAGGCCAAGATTCCCAAAAGAAATCTTTGTGTTTCATAAGACTTCACAAGACCTTTTGTGTGAAAAGCACTTTGAACTCCCTAGAAGAAAGGTCCTATGACTATTAGGATATTCATGTCACCTTGGAGAAGCTGATTGTATGACACCAATACCTTGCAATGAATCTTCACACCCCAAAAAGCTTTCTTCCTCTCTCTGCTAGCAGAAACTGCGAACTTAAAGCATTTCATTTTTACACTAATAACATTTCTCTGCTATGGCTTAAAAAGAAAAAATCCCAATCTGTTCAGCACTTTCTGAATTTCAGTCCTCCCATCATTCTTCTAGTTCTAATTTGTGAAGAAGAAAAGAAAAAAAAATTACATAAAGTCACCTTGAGAACATATTCAAAATACATGAGAGTGCAAATTAAAATGACTGATGAGAGGCTAAGGTGCTGTGTGTCATATTTTTAGTGATGTCCATCGAATCAATCAACAATCAAGGATGATTAAATTATTGCTGGGTAAGGTATCTTTGTTCTGTTTATCTTTCCAAACATTGGACCTGGTGTTCTTTTGATAACTGTACTTAGCCTTCCCTTGAGGTTTGTACCTGCTTGAAGCTATTTGTTTAGGCCTCATCATAGAGGTTTGATTAATAATTAAGAGTTTCATGATGGAGAACCGTGTTGTTGGCTAGATTTATAGCGCACCAGATGGCTGGGGGATGCCAGATAGATTCCAATATTTGACTGCAATGAAGAGTAAATTTAAGATTTCCCTCAATGACCTAACACAGAGGAGAGAGATTACTGTGGCAATTACTCTATGATCTCTGTCACCCCTACAACATTTTGTAAAACCACTGGAAATGCAATTAGTTTTCTGCATGATCCACCTTATTTACAATGTGCACTGTTGTGTTAAATTATTTGGCAAAGGACAGTGATTTCCAGAGCAATGGCAGTTCCAGGTGTTTGCATTTAACGGCGATATAACAAGATACGGTAGGCACAGAGCACAGGTCATAACTTAGAAAGTCCACTTCAGTGGCTTGGATGAGTGAGGAGGTCAGGACGACTTCTGTGCTCCTTGCATACAGTCAAACAATTGCCTTAAACAGCTGCTCCTTTCAAGGCTGACATTGCAACCGGAGCTCATAAGCATACTACATTATGTTGACATTATTGATGTTATCAAACTTGTAATCTTGTTAAAACAATAAGCTGGTTTAGTAAGATCTATACCCATGGTTCAGGCTCCCAGGGAAGGAGCAGATGGCCCTGTGAATCATTCTGTTGTATGCTCATTTATGAGGATGGAGGATGGGGTTGCAAGACCCCACTGCGCCTTTCAGCTCCCTATTCCTGTGTTCACCAGCACATACCACCTGCTAAACCACACTTTTGGGGAAGCTTCTGTCAATAACAATATCATGACTGCAACAATATTAGGAAGAGAGAGAAAGAAAGAGAAAGCAGTTTACACAAGGCCACGTACATCTGTTAGATTTTTCTGTCACTGCAGTAAAACTTACCTTAAGGCCACCTGAGCACCAGGTTTTGTAAAACACCTTGCATTTGCGAGGCAGTGTGTGCAGTCCACAGATCACCAGACTGAGATTTCAAAGGTCCAGTCTCTTCAGCAATAATATTCTAATTTCAGTTCACAAATGCTTGCTTTATCCAACTGATTCAAACGCAAAAATCTCAAAGCAATAGAAACAACATATAACCTATTAATTAAACAGTCAAAGGTCATTCATTTGTTAAGAAAACAGATTTCTAGTGAATACTTCATCTACTCTCTTCTCAGGCTGCCGATTCAGTGATTTTTAGCCAGAAGAGTCAGTGTCCTCCTACAAGATAAGATATTCTCAACTCTAAATTGGTGCCATTTTTTTCTCTTCCAGGACAATTTCTACTGCTATGAGACATACAAAAAGGAAGTCAAGAGGAACATCGGTCTCCACAGAAACACCTTTATATTGCAGGTAGAGAAAACATTTTTCCTCATATGTGCATGAACACAGGCACAATCCCATTCACATGGTAATATTTAAGTTGTCCCATGTGGGACGACATCAGCTGGAGTGATACAATCGCAAACTGTGAACCAGAAAATAGCTTCTAATTTTGCATCTCAAATCAGCTCTTTGCTAGTTGAGCTTTCTCATTTCACCAATCCATACAATGCAGATATCTTAATAGAAACCTATTTCATGGCTGTGGAGGCTGCTATTCTGTTGCAACATCAGTGAACACAGTATTGCTTTCAGCAAAACACTAAGTCATAGGTTCTTTCATTAAAACACTTTCAAGATGAAAAAGTATTTTCATTATTAGGCATCAAGGTATCTTTTAAAGCAACAACAAAACTGGAATCTGCACTTTAAAAGAGGCAAATTAACAAAGGGCTATGAAATTCATACAGTTCTTATGAAAGTGATGGACACTGCAGGATGCATATAAAATTCTCAGGCTTTCTGAAAATATTCTGTGCTACTTTTCAGTGGGAGCTGGCTGATTTATAACACCACATTATGTCAACAGACGAAAATCTAGAGGGTATTATTTTTTTGTTTTTAATAAAATTTAGTAAAGCAAAGGGCAAGTTTTTCTGGAATGCTTCCACGGCCCTGACAGCTCCCAAAACAAATGAAGACATGATTTTCAAAACCTAGAAAGCCCCAGTTACCTTACAGGCCATTCCAGCAAGCTACTATGTATATAGAAAAGATCAGTCCATAGCAATTCATTTGCTTTAGTGGGAACGATGGTAAGATGTGTTGCATCCGCCCCACCAGATCAACTTGCCGGGGCTTAGCTCATTACTCAGTGGGGCACCGTTCTAAATGATATGTTAATGAATCTTATCAGAGGAGTCAAATGATTCTTCTCTTTCCAAGTCTGTCATTCTCTGTTTGGGAAAAAAAAACCTGTCTGTTAAGGTTGTCATCCTTCTCTGTGTCCCATGTCACTGTAATTATCTTCTGCTCTACCTGCCTCAGAACATGGAGACACTGAGAACATAGTGGGCACCCCGGACTGTAACACCTCCTCCTCCTCCCTTGTGGGACCTACTAGAAAAGCAATGAGAAAATCCTCCATGATTTGTTTCCAAATATATCGGAGGTAGCCATTGCTTTATCCTTAGCTTGTTCCTCTCGAAATGTGCTTGTTCACACTCATACTGGATGGGTACGGTAACCAGACGGAATAATTTGAGTCAAGTAGGTATTTGTGCAGACACACACAAAGTATGTCCGTTACGAGCTTTTCAGGCCAGGGCCACCTCTTTGATCTGTTTGTACAGCTGCTACCACAGTGGGCTTATGATCGGATGCTACCTTTGAGTGCCACCATAACAACAACAACAAATGAACAGTGTACCAGTGCTTTTCCAAACAATAAGCTGGGAGCTGCTGTACAAGGACAGTGTTTTCAATCAGCAACAGCCTATTTCTTCCATGTTTTAGAATCTCCAATGGACCTTTCTGATGTACTTACATAGCCTCTGTCACCATGGTAACTGAATACGTCACAGTCTTCACTGTACTTAATCCTCACAACACAACTGCAAAATATGGAAGCACGATAATTCTGTGAGTAGATACTCAGATTACTAATTTACACTCCAAATCCTGTCACTTTGAATTCACTACTGTTGTCCTCCATGCTAACTAGATTAAAACCAGTGTGCATATGGCTCTTACAAATAGATTTTCCGCATTTTCTCTGAAGTCAGTAACCGGGGTAAACACCCAGAGACCCCAGCAAGCTCATCCAATCTAGAAGCGCAGGAGAATCCCCTCTTAAAACTGCAATCCGTAACTACCTAGATGAAGGATGAATGCATGTATGACTACCTGCATTCCAGTCAGATATTAATTTGCTGTGCAGAAATACCCACAGCAATGTGAAATTAGTTCTCATTTTCTCTTCCCAGCCCATACACCTATCTGCCCTGTGTCACAACGTATCCCAAGATGTTCTGACGCTGAGGCACAATAGTGTGCATTTATGCCAAGCCAGCCATTCCAGCTTAACTCTGAGCTGTGACACGAATAGTAAATGACTAATGAAGCCTTCTCCAAAACACTGTCTCATTAAGAGTGTGTCCTCATTAAAAGGGGCAAATTTACCATAAACAATTGCATCCCTTATGCATAGACCTCAGCAGCAGCTGAGCATAACATACAACATTTACCCCCTGCTATCCCGTAGATGGTAACACTGAACGCTCTGGAATTTTAAACTAAACATATTGTGTGGACACCTCTACACCCAGTACAGCCAAAGCTTCAGGGCAGGAGATCCAAATACAAGAGGCTCCGTTTATCCTTTGTTTGGTATATGTAGCATATCGTCCCATACATCCATTCTGACACATATAAACCCCTCTGCATTATACAGTTGGAACACTCAGGTACTTTTAGAAATTCCATCAGGCAAGCCATCTGAGTACTTTAGGACGTTCAATACTGTTGAGCAATCAGGCTTCCAAATACATTTTTAAGGTAAGTCTTAGGCACTGAAGTCCCCTGCATTCAGTGCCCAAACCCTGCACTGACCCCACAAAAAGTCCTTTTCTCTTCCGTATGAACTCATAACACGCTCCGCAAAAGGAGTCTGACGTGCAAGTCAATGCAACTATACTGAATCGAGATTATCAGAATACTAACACTACTTTGAGAGGCAGGTGCCTTTTGCGAGAAATTGATCTATTGTATATGAATATAACAAAGCTTTCAATTATATTCAATCTTTAAATAAAAATTAGACTTAAGAGTCAAGCTTGCACAAATTATTAAAAGATGGACAAGTATACAACCTAGTTCCAAAGCGCCCTTAAATGGAGACTCTCTTAAATGAATGCTTTATCCACATGATGGCCCTTTTATAAACCGCAGTAACATAAAGGGGCTCTTCCATAAGCAAGAATTGGGTTCAAAGATTTTTCATCCCAGTTATACACATATTTGCAAATAACTCGTTTGCTGGACAATGAGCACATAATGAGAACATTACAAACCAGATGATTGGAGGGAACTTTGATCTGCTGAAAAGCCACAGAAGTTTCAAAGGCTAATCTGCAGCATAATGTTTTAAATCAAACTAATAATTGTCAGCTCTGCACAGACAATGTGTGTAGAAGACAATCTTAAAATTGTCAATTGTAGAATTAATGTGCAGCATTTGCTTGTGTGGTTAAGCATCCAGCTGTTGGCCCGAAAGAGAGAGTGAGTGCCTGATGACCTCACTCTCTCCCATCTCTAGGCTCTTGTCTTTCCAAAATCAGCTCTGTAGACACCATCTCCTGAAGATTTCCAGATTTTTTTTTGGCCATAATCTTAGTGACACTTGGTTATGCTCTGTTGCCAGAAGCTCTAACAGTATCACAAACGTTTTGTTCGTTTAATCTCCTGAGACTCCATGCAACAACCTTTTGGGGGCACACAGTAGCTTTCATTTGGTCATGCAGTTAGGTTTCCTTTTATGATCACCATGGGATGTGGTGCAGCTGGGGACATGGCTGTAAACCAAGAAACACTCCCAGGTATTTCATCTCTACACAGACCACGTGCTTCAAATGCACCTCACCATTGCATCCCCATGGGACCTTCTAGTGATAGGGCCAACGGGGGGTCCTGGCACGGGTTCTAGCTGGGGGAACATGGCCTTGCACGGCGCTGTACTGCATGGGCCATCTCTGCTCCCTGAGAGCTCTGAAACTCTCTGCAGTATGGACTGGCTTTGGGAAAACAGGCAACATGAAGTCGGAACTGAGAAATACATTTCTCCTACTAAAAAGCACACACAATTAAAAACCTCTCACATACTGACAAAGTCTTAATGCCCCTGGGAGACTTGTGATGAAAGGTGTTGCTAATTATGCATACATACACCACACACACAGATACATCCTTTCACATACAGGCCTCAGGGCAGAGTTAGGATACAGGAATACGTGGAAAAGAGAACGCAGACCTCAAGGCTAATTTTGCATATGCTCTCCCAAATAACTGATGTAAGTTCAGGAGCCATCCCCCTCGCTATTTTATTTATTTTTTGCTGTTTGTTTGATTTGGTTTTTTACCTTCCCAGATATAAAAAACTCAATTAATATAAATCTTAAAAGCTTTTAATTAAAAATCATAAATCACCCAACCATTTCACTCTAGCTGACTGTATATACATCTCCCTCTCCGAACACAGGGTTTTATTCTTACACTTCTGGAAGCCAGAGAAGACACAAATCACATTCAAATCTTTTAATTGGTTCTTCTAAGCATCCCTTTATTGCTTTTACAGAGCAAGCAGCGGCACTTCCTTTACAAACTTCATGCTATGCTTCTGGCCAGATCTCTACTTGTCTTCTCCTAAGCTAAGCATTTGGAGAGATTTATGCTAAACGGTTCTGCCCTTTTAGGCTTATGACAGATAGGTTACCAAAACATCTGCCTGTTATCCTTTTTACCCTTGCTTTCTTTTCTCTTCCTAGTTCTCCCTCTCCAGCTTCCTTTTCCAGTTGGCACATAAGGGCAGATTGTACCCAGTGCTGTTACCTTAGGTACCTCAGCCCCCATGACAGTAAGTCACAGTTTTGGTGTTCACATTCCCCCAGGACTCGGCATCTTCCCAGCAACTCATGAAAACACTGAGCAGTGGTAGCAACAGCAGAGTTACGATTTTCCCATTTGCGCAGGTCACCACCGTAAGGCTTCCGATACGGACCTTTCCTAGAGCGCTTAAGGGCCTCTGTTTTCAAGGACCTTAAATACAGAATCCTCCTTCCCAAGAATGTTTAACCCTTTAACTCCCCTGTGGCCTCATCAGTGCCTGATACTACTGATACACGTGCTTAACTTCAAGCATACAAATACCAGTAATGTCGACTTAGAAGCTTGTGCCTAACCATAGTAAAATGACCATCCCACATCACTACTTGAACTCGTGTCTGTTTTCTCTAAATAGCTTTAGCTTAAAAAAAAACAACTACAAAAAAAATCAAATGGAATTTTCATCAAGATCTCACAAAATTTGGTCATAGAGAAAGGAGTTCACTAAAAGATAAAAACAATTATCATTGCTTCACACCAGAAAAATATACCATGATTTGGTTATTTTGTTGTTGGGTTTTTTCCCTTCACTTTACAAAACTTGGTTTTTAGTGTTTGGTGGTTTTGGGTTTTTTTGAGAATTAGAAATGTAAATGCAGGGTGGGGGGAAAAAAAAAAAGGGTAGACATCAGAAAAAAATCTCTCCTGCTTTTCTCGTCATTTTTCCTGGAGAAAAAAAAAAAAAAAGCAAGCATTTCCTGACTGGCTACAATTCCAAACCTTCACAAACAGGGACTCTCTTCATTCGTGTACAAGATGTATTTCCAGGAGTTCTCATTCTCTGGTCAGAGACTTAAAGTGTCCAACTAATAACAGCAACAATAGATGAATGAGAAAATTTAACACTCAAAGCAGCCTGAAATAATACAGCATCTGTTGAGGTACATTAGCACCATTATAACAGCTGCCAACTGGTAAGTAAAACTAAGAGACATACTCAGTATAATCCCAGTTTCTTTGCAACAACCCATCCAGAAATGAAAAAAAATAATTAAGAAAAAAAAATTTAACATGAGAAAAGTTTGCAGAAATCAATTGTGCCACCTGATCTGACGTTAATTAGGAGACCCATGGACAAGAAAGTTCTGTGGTCTTTTGATTTGTTCTTGGACATAATATTATACAAAAATAACTCAATTTATACTTTTTCTTTCTTACTTTTACTTTAAATGTACATCTTCAGATGCTACAGCTCAAAGCTGGTTCATTTCCAGCTTCCCCTTTATGTACATTATCTGGTTTCTTTTTTTGCAGTTGCCATAAAAAATATGTGACTCAGAAAAAATAAAAATGGATATATATTATATCACCCTACAGTACAAAATAATTATAGCATTCCCTACTGAGCGATGGGCTCAGATCAAAGCCTCACAGCCTGTATATTTAATCACCTACATTTCCATTAGCTTTCAAACAACAGGTGCCGCTGTGTCCAGCTCCAACACTCCAAGTGACTCTGCACCCGCACTGCCATGCCTTCTCACGGCCTGGAAGGATACTGCTGATTTGTATCATCAGAGAGAGATATAAGCGTTAAAAGCTTAACGATGCAGCTCATTTCACTACTGAAGTCAAAGAAGCTACTCACATGAGTAAATGCTCACCAGTACCAGCAAAACATCTATAATTTGGTCCCTAAATAGTTACTGCTTTTGTTTTTCACACACAACAGAAAGAAACAGATGCAGGCCAACAATTTATAAAGGGGCCTCCGCTCCCCAGCTTTCACTATTTCATCACTAAACAGGCTGACATGCTGTAAGCCAAGACTTAGAGGCTAGGAGCATCCCAAATTCCAGTAAAAGCTGATGGACCTGCAGCACCCTGGCAGATCCAGAAACTACACAAATTGCAGATTTCCTTTTTCTGAGTCACCCGTTCTGGCTGCTGGATAAAATAACCACGGTTGTATGGGCCAAGCCGTCTTCAGTCTAGTTTATCACAAGTTCCACTGCACAGTACTTTTTAAGAAAGGGAAAGATTCCAAGACTTCCATCCTCCTTTGCTCCCTCGTTTCATTCTTTATCACCCAACAGAACAGCCTCGTGTTCCCCAGCAGGGGAGCAAACTAGTCTTGAGAGCTTGCAAGCAACATAGGTAGGAGACACATCGGCCATAAGCTCATGCAGAGGCTCTGGCACCAGGTACGCCTTGGTTTTAGGGCTGAAAAGAGAATGGCTGGAACTTTAACCTCTTTAAAGCAGTCCAGCTTTTTTGGACCTTCTCCTACTTGTCATAATCGTATTCATTCTGCATATGCCTGAGCAATGAATTTTCAGAGACACGAATAAAACAGGTTTTTATGCAAGTTTTATGCATATCTGAATTTTCTCCCCCCAAAAGCCTTCATTCTTTTCTCCTGAAAGCTCTGCCAAACTTAGGTGCTATTTCTGGTTAGCAATTAGCAAAAGAATCAGTCCCAAAAATACTGCCGTTACCAAGCAGCAGGGTTTAGAGAAGAGGGGAAAAAAAGAAAGAAAGAAAAAAAAAATAAAAGGAACACATGCTATAGCCCACTGGCATATGATATTCTTTTAGAATATGAACAGGATTTCAGATCACATGCTGTGCTTTAATTTGAGAATCCACTTCTAATTGTGTGGTCTTTTTCCTCTGCACCACAATTACATCTTATCGTGTCCTCAGATCTGTCTGATTTCCCAATCCCTGGCACATCTAGCTAATTGACCACCTGCATCTGCTGTCATCTGACACGCGGGGTGACGAAATGTCTCTTTTCTTAAAGTTCAGCTGCCGCTATGCTTGTGCTCTGCCTGCTGCAAAGTAACCCACACACGGCCCTTGATGAGATGGGTGGGAATTTTTTTCAGGCTCCAAGCCATAAGGACAACATATCACTGTCAGATAAAGTCTGCATTAGCAGGTCTCAAGCACTTCATGGTGAAAATCATTATTATTATCATCCCCACTTTACAAGCGGGGAAACAGATATCTGAAGAAATGTAATTACTCACTCAAGGTCAGCAGACCAGTGGCAGAGAGAGACATGAAATCTAGAGTTCTTAAATTCCAGTCATACATTCATCAGGACTTCCTGATGATGCAACATCAAAAAAGATGATGCACAGTGCACATCCTCAAGTCACTACTGATTGCATTTACCACTGATTCCAGGAAACACTGCATCCGTCATAACTGTCAATAAAGCTACACCCTACTTCCTTGGAGAACCAGGCTTTGCCTCTGGGAGTTAAGAGTGGAGAGAAAAAAAGAAAATGTATCTTACACATATTACCTTTATGTCAGAGACAACAGAGAAACTCAGAAGCACCTTCTCTCACTGACAATTTTCTGTAATTCTTCTTTGTTAACTTATACCAGAAGTAAATTGCTTTCCAGTCTAATTCTGGCAAACAGGAATGGACATGGAGCCCAGGAACTGTCTAGTTCATGCCTCAGTTGTGCCAGAGAAAAAGCACAGATAGATGGCCCTACCTGCTTCTTCACATTATTCATTAGCACAGAGAACAGGTATTCACAGGTGCCCTTTCTCTATACCTAGGGTTAAACGGGCTTACAAGCTGGGGTGCATTCTCCCTCACGTTACTTAGCTGCAAGCCACAGGAAGCACTCTGTGTTGGGCGCAGTTCTACTTTTTAGCCCACAGATCCATAAGGAAAAAAACCCACTGCCTTTGTAAAGATTCTGCAGAACTGTGCTGCATTTAAGACCAATTCACACTTATTTCCCTACTGGAATAACAAGCATGCAGGAAACATTCAGGACATGGGAGGAAAGGTAGGTCTATCCATGAATGAACTCTGGAGACAACAGTCGGAGAAACTATTAACGAGGTTTAGCGAGGCTGCCTCTCCCCTCAGACCAGAAGACAGAGTCCTGATTTGCGGCATGCGTTTTCTGTTGACAAGTAAAGCGTGTAGTGGAACAGAGGGCTCCTGCCTCTATGTAGCAGTGGGCACAAACAGGCTGTTAGAACACACTTGGTGATTAACGGGTCTTTCCCAGCCGTTTCCGATAGCAGGTGGCAGGACTTGTCGTTGGAGAACTGATCAGTGTGAAAAGTACGGTCATGCTCCGCTAACTAGCAGTCATGTAATTCACCGAGTTCGTTCTGTACGTGAGATTCAGCTACCAGCTGCAGCAAATTGGGCCTGACTTATTTCCATACTGAATGTAAGAAAACTGCCTTTACTTGAAGTCTCAGGTTTTTATCACTTGGCCATGTTTTGCTTCAGATAGAACTCACAGAGCCTTACACCAGTGCCTGCAGCACAGGGAGATCACAGAAGCGCTTAGGCAAATACCCTGCTTTACCACTGCCGTAAATATTGTGGTGAGCCTGTTTGCTTCTTTCAACACCCAAAAACTTTTCAAATTAGTCTCTGGCTTCTATGACAGTCACCTACTTTTAATATTATACACTGGGACCAAAGTCTTGCACAGCATTCCACGTTCATACAGAATCTTACAGCATCAAGACATCTCAGTAGGAAATTAAAAGCAACCACTACCAGCCCCTCCAGAGTACCTCCCCATTTGGGTATCTCCTATTTTCACAGGTGTTAATCAACTGCACTTTACAGTACCTGCTTAAATTATTATGTAGCTGAAAGAAGAAGATAAACAGATAAACAAAGGATATAAATTGACTTCTCTTGAGTAAACACTTACAGTGACAAACACCACATAATACCACAGCAACTCCGTAAGAAAACCACCCGAGACATCCTAATATAGAGAGAGATGTAGAATCCACTCCTAGCACCCTAAGGGGGAAAAACTAAGGGTGGAAGGAAGCAGGGGGCACAAATCCTGCCTCAGACCATTGGGCTAAGCAGTAAACCATGCTGCCAAAGGAAAGGCATTCACTATTGGGAGATGCACCCTCATCATCTCAGCGTGCACAGTGTTGTCAATATTTGCACAACTCTTTGTGAGTAGCCATTTGGAATAATCTACAGGTAGAAACTGGTACAGGCGTACACTGCACACTGTCAAGGATGTGCTCTTGAAAAGTGCAATGATTAGCAGTTAGATGGATACCTAAGTATTTTTTTCTCTAGGTATTAATTACTTGAGAGTGGACATAAACACATACACAGGGACATAAATACTCAATTTAAATACATAAGGATGGTAAACATGACGTGGAAGAGGGAATGGCAAGCAAATTCATCAGAATTGACAGCTGTCAACTGAATATCCAAGAAAATCAGGAGAGGTGGAGGAGATGCTGGCTTTTCAAAGTTGGCTTGTGGGCAGCTAGAGATGCTGGTTACTTCTTAAAATAAAAATCAAGAGATGACTACTTACTGACCTGAGATTCTGATCGGCAGATCTCTTCATAAGATCGAATCTTGGAATGCCCTAGTGATCTTGCCCAACTATTCTCAGACAGATCTGAGTGTCCAATAAATCTTTCAGTGCAGTGTTCTTGCTTCCACTTACCTTGTTGTCATCATCTACCTCAAATGCACGCTGCTTATCAAGGTCAATCAAATTGATCAAGGGTGAAGGATGGAAAACCAGGATATTGACAGTTAGCCAAGCAAGGTATTAAATGATCAATGATTGAACTCTAAGACAAAGAATTTATGGATAGTGGGGTGTTACTGAACCTGCAAAACCAATGATAGGGGAAAAACTCTAATATGGCATAATGGAATACAATAAGGAATAAATAGTCCTGCATAGAACTGGGGAGAGGAAGGTACATGTGAGGAGGCAACAAAGAGAATTTCCTCAGATCAGGCCATAACTTTACTTGGACAACTACTAAAAGCACGCCTGTGACCTGAGCAGGAAACTGGTTTTAGCCCATTACTACATACAGAGACATACCACAGACTGCAGGAACTTAGGTGATGTCAAAGGTGATGGATAACCAATAATCCCCACTTGGTGACCATCTGGACGCTTCTCAACATCCAAGAATCCTGCTGTTCCTACATGGTGCACTTGACTGCCTCAAAGTCTATGGTTTATGTTGCTGCCACAGCTACAAAAACATGGGACAAAAGGTTTGTTATAGTTTCATATGTAAGTGCAAAAGTCAGATGACACTGAAAAATGCTCCCAGGACAAACAGCATCTTTTCTGAAATGCTTGAGGTTATGTACTTTGTTTTGTTGTTACCAGGTTGGGAGCATAAAGTGTTTTCAGCATACAGATTACTTCAGGAAAAAAAAAGACTGTCCCTTCACATTTGCACAGTGCTCAAGAGACTGAAGTCACATCAGTTGGAAACTCAACACCACTGTAATCTAAATTAATATTAAGAGCGACATCAACTAATATTTCAGCTGCTGAAAAGCATATGCTACTAATCTTGTCCTATTGCTTGTGTTCTTGAAGTTTCATAGGTCAGAATTTAACCATAATTTGTGTGACTAATGACTGATTTAGCGTCACATCTAATAACATACTGCAAATTTAAGGAACTCAAGACAGTTTCCAAAGAACTGCATAAGCAAAGAATACTGGTAGGTCTCCAAAACCCCGCAGATGTTGGTGTGCAAAGATCTGCCCAGAGTTCCCTGCGGAGTCCACCTGCCTGACCGCTGGAGCCACCAGAACAGATCCCTGCCAGGCTCAGACTGAAGGTTCTTCTCAGAGAACTAAACCACTTCAGATCCTCCTCACGTCTTCAGCAGTTCATCCAGAGGAATTATTCTAAAACTTGAAAGCGCAGTATAAATGAGAGCTACAAAGTATTTTTCAACACCATTAACTAGAATTAGCCCAGTCAAGCCACTGCACATTGACTGCATATATTTTTCATACATAAAAAGCAGAGGGTGGGGAGAAGCAATGCTTGGGATATGCCATGCAGTATAATTTTAGTTGTTTTGACGTAGAAGGAAAAAAATAGCATTAATTCAAAGGATGATATTTTAGGCTGTGTTGCTCTGCATGAATCCAAGTGCAGCAAGTTCCTCTAAAAATAAGTCTATGCAGAAGAAATTAAAAGAACAAAAAAGAAAGGTTGGAGGTGTGATGAAATGACTAATAGTTCTATAACAAGTGAGCAGCTCACCGCTTAGCTTCATCGTGCATTTGGCTGTTAGTTAGTGGATTTTATGTAACCAGCATTGCAGTTGATAAGCCAAGGTTGATTATTCATTTGTGTCTCAAGAACTCTGTTTTGGTTTAGGTATTTTAATTACTACATTTTTATCACCAGAATTATGATGAGTACAAATTTTCATTGTATTAGCATGTATACGCCAAACAGTCTTCACCCAGAGCCCCTGCAAGCTAACAAATATGATCAACAGAACTTGAGGCCGGATACGACTCCAGTTCCATGCTGAGCGAGTCTGAAGAACTCAAGGCATGTGCATCAGGAGCGTGTTACTCCAGGCTTTTTATCTCCAGAGAACAGTTCGGCGATTGCTAAAAATCTGTATTTCCACTAGATGTGTGGGTGTCTCTTCTGACAATAAAGCACATTTACAGAAGTGATATTAAGATGCCTCACTTAAGTGTCTACCATTACCTGGAGTGAATGCTTGCCCAAACAAATCCAAGAGAGGACTGACTTCAAGCTCTTGGATCGTGACTTCAGGGTCTTGGATCAGATCCATAAAAGTGAGCACTGAATACAACAAACAATATAAGAACACAGGAACACTGAAGCAGTACAGCTATAAATCACAAAAAATAGATATTATTAATAAGGGACTTATCAAGGTCACTATCTAAGATTTCCAGTCAGTAGATCTGTTCATTTATGTCTCCTCACTGACTTTCCAAGAAGTTCACAACAAATTTTCCATTAAGGTTTCAAAATACAGTCATCTTCCAGTAGCCTTTGGAATTAAGTTAGCAATCATCCTTCTTTCAACCAGCCACATTGCCACTGATGCACTTGAAGACATTGTCATGCCATAGATACACAAAGATGTAAAGAGACAAACAGCCATCATATAAATACAGAAAACTCAGTGGGTTCATTTCTGTTGTATTCATCCTTTATCTTCGCACATCCTTTATCCCAAGGGTAGAATTAGTCTTAACAACCAAACCCCACATATATAAACCCAAGCACTTTACCAGATAATTAATTGGCTATTCAGTAAACTGGTAACATCAGTGTTTGTACCAGATGTGTTTGGGCTAAGCTGGAACAGCGATAATCTAGTTTTCAGAAGTTCTGTTTTTTCAGCTTTGAAATTACCTGTGACAGCTTCCTGGCAACATGAAGAACTGTATTTTCATATATTCAATATGGGAAAGTGGTTATTAGTCCCTATGTAAATACCTGCATAAAATGGTTAGATTTTGAAAAGAGCTCCAAAAAGTAAGCTCTCTCTCCCCCCCCCCTTTTTTTTTTTTTAAATATGCCCACTCATTTCTGTAAGTGCAATACGCAGAAGCCAACTCTTCAAATATTCTGGTTGTGTTTCTAGTTGTAAGAGGATAGCAATCAAATTTTGGCCATAAACTTACTGTGTCTTGGACTTTTATTCATAAAACATGAAAAATACCTAATTCTTCTCTACAAAGTGCTGTGAGACTAACCATCACTAATAATTATTCCGATCAAGTGCTCTGAAATCTGCAGATAAACTAGTTGCAAGCAGCACCATTTGTTTTCATTACATAAGGAAGGATGTTTTTGTTTTTACATAGACCTAGGAAAGCCTTTCTACCTCACACTCAATTCAAGTCCTCCCCAAAAAGAGATGGCATACAGCACTGTGATGGAAGACAACATTTTCATTTTATTGTACGGTATGTATTAAGGTGCTTAATTATTCTGAAAGCATCCTGGTTTGCCACACATAAATCTAATGGTGAATATGCAACCTAGTTATGTTGAGCTTTTTAAATTAATTTCTCTTCCAATCACCTTCATGACTTCTCAGATGAGGTCAGGCATCTGTTTCCTTCTGTACAGGACACACTCCCTGACAACACATTCTC
Organism: Cariama cristata; assembly: GCF_000690535.1. Lineage (NCBI taxonomy): Eukaryota > Metazoa > Chordata > Aves > Cariamiformes > Cariamidae > Cariama > Cariama cristata. The sequence continues at coordinate 39,040 of NW_009633985.1, forward strand.
ATTACTGTCACAGTGAGATGCAGGCTGTTCTTACACTCAAGTATTTCAAGGAAAACTTTACATTTTGTAGTAATTGCCTTCAGATTCACAGTTTATTAGAAAGACAGAAAGACAGACAGAAAGAACAAACCTGCTTGTCTTTTTTATGGTCTGTTTCAAAGTTATATGCTCACCATTATTGTATTTTCTCATGTAAACCTCATATCAGGCATAGCATTGGGGAGAACACTCGCGTGGTCAAGTGCTTACCATTTACACTGGCTCTTGTGTTTCCCATCTTAGTAACATCTGAACTTCTTCCAGCAGATATTAAACTATTTTAACAGTAGCCAGGATGAGTAGCTCTGTCTCCCTCTACTACCAGTAACATAAGTTCTAATAAGAATGTAAGTCAGAGCATTTATTACCTTGGTAATATATTTTGAAAGTAAGTTCTGTAAGGCAGTTCTATATGTGTAAAACACCTACTACAGTGCATAAAAGAAGGGGGAAAAAAAAAAGGAAAGAAAAAAAAAAGAAGAAAAAAATAATCAAAGAACGGTCTCTGCCATCTTGACAGGAAAATGGTGAGATTTGTGATAGTTACTCATTTCCCCAGAGGAATTAATGTACAACATGGTGGAACTTCATACAGAAGCGTTTTTAGAATCAAGAGAAGAGTCCTCAGCGCTTTGCAAGGATCAAGTCTTCACAGCCAATTAGTCTCAGTGCAAATTAATATGAATATAGAGTACAGAGTGAGGCATTGTGTGACACAGTTTTGGCAGCCCTTAGGATTCAGTGCAATTGTAATGCCAGTGTTTTCACCGGTTCACAGCAGAACTTTAAAAAAAAAAAAAAAATCTGCTGCAAGGTTAGGATGTACCACTTACCCTGCAGAAATTAAATAACAGATCCAACTGACACAGGTCTTACTGAAGGGTGGCATGCTACATACAGCAATGTATATGTGCTGCAGAAGTGGGCAAAGTGAAATCAAGATCAGAGGGAAGGCAAGGTAGTCGTTAGTGTGGTGTAGGAGCGTGTTGCAGGAGAAGCAAAACCACAGGGGATGGGACAACGCAGCGGGAAGGCGCTGGCTGTGGGATCCGAGTCATTCCTCTGTAGGTCGCCGCTGGTGAACTGGACAGAGATTGAACGGAACAGAAAACTGCTGCCTTCCAAGCATCTGATTTGAAGGAGCTTGGGAAGGAAATCTTGCCCATTCTTACTAAATATCTTATATTACCATTTTACCTTGCCCATTCTTACTAAATAAGTAGCCACCTCAGGATTAGAACTAATTGGCAGTCTCCACGAGGAGGCTGATAGCAGAGAAAAGCTCTGCTCGCAAGGTCTGAAGGGCAGGACTGGCGACTGTTCCCAGGACCGTCCATCGAGCCTCCTGGCCAAGAACTGAGAGCATACAAACAGTATCATACCTGAACCATTCAAACAACACAAAATAAGCCAGTGCTTAGGCATTTATCTTGGCTGTAAATTTTCTGTCACTCTAAGCCTCCTGCCCGCTCATATTAAATAAAAGGTAAATGCCAAAAACCAGTTAAATACTGGCCTCTGTTCAAAATGGCTTGGTCTGTCTTGAATAGTGATCAAAATCCAACCCTGTGGTTTTCTCGGAGATACATTTTGATAAAAATTTTAGTGAGACCCTCATGTTATGTTTGAAAAATAGCAATAAATAGGATAACAGGAATACCAGGACCTGTAAGTCTATCCTGTGCAGTATCTGCTTTCTGGCTGCATCCAGCACCGGATGGTTCGGTGGAGGAAGCACAGACAATTTCAGTAAAGAACAGCAAAACTAGCTCTTCATTATTTCCCCCATTCATCAGCTTCAGTCTGAGGCTTTTTGCCTGGTTTAACAGGGTGCAGGATACCAGCAGGCAGGGAGCAGAGCTGCAGCAGCACAGCTGCCTCAAATGTTTGACACGTTATCTGTCTGCCAGCAAGCATGAAACACCTATTAAAGAGTGCTAGTACCTTGAAGGACAGAGATAGTTTTACTCTTATTTTAAACTACCTCATTATTTTATGGCAAGCCTTTTATATGGAGAAGCATTACACAGATGAGATTAGTTTGCAAGGGACTCGATTACAAATCAAGCCTAGAAAGTAAGGATTAGAGATTAAAACCATCAAACCAGAATTGTACGTATTTCCAAGTCACAGCAAGTGGGTAGTAGAGTCCATATGACTACAAAACCAGGACTCCTGGGTTCTTTTAACAATGCTTGGAAATTGTATATTATTTAATAGCACAGGAAAGAATAGGGGTCACAACATCTTCCCCCCCAGCCCTAGGAAAAGCGGCTTTTTGGACCCACCATGGAAAAGTAAGTGACTGTGGGCAAGGCCGGAGCTTAGTGGATTCACCACCGGGACAAGGGAGACAACCCTCAGTAGTTCGCAGGCCAAACTTCTTGGCTGAAGGAAGCACCACTTAGTGCTCAGAACACAGCCCTGGAAGACAGGATTCTTGGGCTATTTCTGGTTTCAGGATGGACTAATCTAACATTAAAACAGACTGATTAGAAGTCAGAATTTCTGGGGGAAGCAAATTATTTCAGTTGTTGTAATATGTGGAACAGTTTAGTCAGCTGAATTATTTGTTGTACTGTGATGGAAACTAGAATTTCTAGGAAAGAGGTTTTTTGAGGACTGATGTTGACAGAATGCCTGTAAGCAGGCTTTGTACTTTGCTCCATAGGAGACCCTGTGCTGGAGGGAGGAGGAAAGGAAAAGGATGCTTTGGGGCTTGACAAAATCCAGCCAGCCTGCTACAGATCCATCAGTATGACTCTCTTCATTTATGTTCATCACTTCTTAACCTATAAAATGGGCATAATAACGGACTTTTCTGTCCTGCCCCTGTTGGTTTCAAGTTCAGTGGAAGAGGATCTGTCTTCTGCTCCCTGAAACCTATTCACACTTTTGCAGCTGGATACTATTTTAATGCAAGTAAAGTCACATTACTAGTCAGCCTTGTTCTGCAACCCAAAGTAAAGACAATGTGTTCACTTCTAGCATTTTTTTAATCTACTGTGGTATCCAAATTGAGCCTTTTCTTTACAACAGCATTGTCATAAACAACAACTGCAAAAATGTACTTATTTTATTCCACGCACAATACTGCACAATTATTGTCAAAAGCTCTTTGATTTACTGGCAGAGAGGAGGAAGATTGTGCTCAGTCCCAGCCAAATGTTGTTGTTTTTTTTTTTAAGGATCTGGCTTGCCCCCTACCCTTTGGCACAATTTGTTCTAGAAAGTTTAACGCTATTGCAGCTTCAAAGGGGATGGGAAGTATTTCAGTCTTTTCTCTTTCAGCAGCAAAGTCAGCATTGTACAAAGATTGATATAAGGCTGGTTCAGTTTGGCTCGCAATTGCCAGATCATGAGAAAGCAGCCGCAAGTGTTTACGGGGAGGATGAGAACCAAGCAAAACCTATGTCATGGTTAAGATGATTATTTGAATGGCTCATTCTGGTGACCTTGCTGTTTGGAGCTCATGCATTTACATGAGCGTTCTTTTACACTTACTTTTTGTCTTCATCTGGGCGCGGTTCAG